>NC_042629.1:31752904-31816042 GCF_901001135.1 Rhinatrema bivittatum
TTAATGTTTTTCTCTTCTCAGGCTCGGCTTAGTATGTAATCCTTTAGCTACACTCCTGGGCTGTATGACAGAGATAGAGGATACTGGAACCACACAGCCTCAACCATGAGGGGGGAACCTGCACCAGAAATGAAACCCTGCTTTCCATAATCTTGCCTGAGTCTCCCACATTTCTTCAGATCTGCTTAGAACAATTTATTAAGCAAACCGTTCCTTTTTTTTTTTTTTTCCCCCTTCTTCCTCCTCTGGCTGTGTGCTTTGAGTGTCGGTGGTCTTGTTTCCTTCTCGTGACTGTGGAATGGAATTAGCAGAGAGTGAGCGAGCTCCAGCCTGCATGGCTGAGTGGATGGATACAAGAATCCGGGCCCTTTTTCCCCTCTAGGTTGCTAGGAGACGGGCTAACCCAGTGATTGACAGGAGCACATAGAGCCTTCCGACACTAGGTCAGTGGGGACAGAAACGCTCAGTGGAACAGGACAGCGCCATGTTGCTGGTTCAGCTCCATCCTAAGTCAGCGGCTGGTGATCAGAAGTCATTCCCGCATGTTCTTTTCAGATGACCTTCCACATTGCATATTCTGTGAATTGCTGGGGTGGGGGGGGGGGGGGGGCGGTCACTTATTCCCTGTGGACCAGCGGGGTCCATCCCTGCAGCCGCCAGCACAGACTGGAACTGCCTCCATCCTTAGCTTCAGCAGAGAGGCTTTGATGGGCATGGACTCACCCTTGCCCTCTCAGGGGGCGTTGGGTACGTTAGCGGCAGGCTTTCGTGGGCTGCAGAGCCCCCCTACTCTGCATAAACGGGGAACCCTCGTTCCCTGCCCACTGGCGTGCTACGTGCCAAACAGAGTTTCAAACAAAAGTTAAATACATCTTGCACGGACGCTTGCTTGGTGATACAGCCAGTCAATTTATTCACAGGCAGTGCTTGCCTTATCAGGCGAACACAGTAAATTCTAAAGTCCCATTAATCCCGAAGTTTAAAAACCATCTCCATATATCAAAGCCTGAATATTGTTTCGCTGTACGTGCTGCAACCTGACACCTCTTCCCTTCCATAATCTCTGCTGCTTCTTCCTGGGGCAGGTGGGAGCCTCTGAGTGTTGAATTGGCAGTCTCGGTGAATTGACCTCAGTTGCTAGGAAGGTGGGGGGGGGGGGGGGGCTCCTTTTATTTTTTTTTAAATTTAATTTTATAAGTATACACACTCTGATTACAGTGTGACCCCATCGCTCTTGCACCAATGAAACCACAAACTTGCTTATTAGAGATTTAAAACTGCATGAATGTAATCCCTAAAAAAAAAAAGCCTGGAAACCAAGCCTGGTCACGGATCTATGCTTGCAAGAGAAATTGAATAGCAAAAAAATGCTTTTTGGCCTTATAGCAGGGTCCACTTTTTGATCATTAAGGTTGGCCAGCTGACGTTCTCTCAGAGGTGTAATGCCTCCTGTTTCTGCTAACATGAATTCCCCGTTGCCAGCTGAGATGCTCACTAACGAGTCGATTGATGGTTTGAAAAAAGAGGCGGGACCACTACAGAAACTGCATTAATAATCTCCGCTCTACCCTGAATCACCCTCCAAGGGGTTTTTCATACACACAGGCACACACAGGTTTTGGTCAGTCCTGAGGGCTCTCATTCTCTCTTCCAGGGCATGAGTGAGTCCTAGCTACCTCCCTTTTACTGTGCAGCTCTGTCATGTTCTGTATGAAAAAAAGTCAATATTTTTCTTTCATCCTACGGAAAATCATGAAAAACGCATCACGCCAGAAATCTCAAAAGGTCCCATTCTGGCAACTTTTCTCAGTGCTTTTAAAGAGAGAGTACCTCTGACATCATCATCTGTCATAGCCTGCTACACTGAGGGCATTGAGGAAGTACTTCACCTTAGAGAAACCAGATGCTCTGGAGCAGGCGTTCTTCATCCTGAAGTAGCCACCATTCCACCTGGGTGCAGACAGCTGCCTGGAATTACTAAGCGGAGGCAAGAAACAGGGAGGAGGCAGGAAGCCAGGATGGAGCAGGGACCTAGGAATGGAACCAAGGCAAACAGTGGTATCACAGAGCAAACTCTATGAGGACTGTTGGAACAGGAAAGCTGTGTTGGGCTTGGGCTTCTTATATACAGCCTTCAATTTGAAACCCACCTGATGCTGGTCCAGTAGGGAGGCCACAGAGGTGGGTCTCCCTAACTACTTAGCTTGGTATTTCCTACAGGATTCTTGATGAGCCAGAATCCTTATTGCTTCACTATAGGATCCCCTGGCCTTGAACACCATGGGCTGCAGGTTTGATCCCAGACACCTCTGACAGAAAATCCCCTTCCCAATAGCCCTTCCTGGGAAACTCATTCTTGGTTTTTTTGGATGTTCTTGCTAAAAGTGAGCCACTAATTGTTTGGCATGGAGATTTTGGGCCTGTTACCAATGGTGATCCTTTGGGTCATACCCTTTGATAAATCTGACAGACAATGAACTCTTGGTGCCCTTTCAATGTGACTGACAGGGTTGGGTTGCCATCTTTCTGGGAAGGGATTAGGTTTCCAAGGCTTTGGGAAGGTCATGTGGAATACTAGATGAATTAGCAAATTGGGTGGAAGCTGAAGCCTGAAAGCCACTGGATTTATTTGTTCCTGAATCAGAAACAGCCCCATAAACAACTGCTTAAACTTACTTGAGGGCCTTAAGAGCATAAGAACATGCCATGCTGGGTCAGACCAAGGATCCATCAAGCCCAGCATCCTATTTCCAACAGTGGCCAATGCAGGCCATAAGAACCTGGCAAGTACCCAAAAACTAAGTCTATTCCATGTTACCGTTGCTAGTAATAGCAGTGGTTATTTTCTAAGTCAACTCAATTAATAGGTAATTGACTTTTCCTCTTAATGTGCCTTGTGGAGACTAATACCTTGTCTACCATGAATGGTGGGGCTTTCTGATGTTGCCCATCAGCAAATCTTTTCTGCAGCTCTCTAGTCTGTTTTTATTCACTTTGGATTTGTATATGGACCTCTGTTAAGACATTTACCCACTGCACCGTTGCGGGGACCCTGGACCGCGGAGCCTCCCTTGAGTGGAAAGGAGTATGGATGATATAGCTCATGAACAGTTGAGAGGCCTTAGTTGCTGAGTGCTAGGAGTTGTTATACACAAACTCTGCTGCAGGGAGCAACACTGCCCAAAAGCAGCGGAGATACTGCTCCAGAATCTGAATTAGCCATTCTGTCTGCAAGTTGGATGGTGGGTGGTATGTTGAAGACAAATGAAATTGGACATCCAAATGTTTAGTTACCACCCAGCGGAAGCATGCAACAAACTTTGTGTTCCAGTCCAAGTCCATATAGGATAACAGGCCATGCAAACACACCACTTCTTGAACTCACAGGTCTGCTGTTTCACAAAAAGAGAGAAGACAAACAGTGAACGTAAGAAAATAAGATATGCCATAATGGGTCAGACCAAGGGTCCATCAAGCTCAGTATCCTATCTCCAACAGTGGCCAATGCAAGTCACAAGTACCTGGCAAGTACCCAAACATTAAATAGATGTGGCTCTTAAATGGGCCATCTTGGTGAATGAATCCACTACCAGAATCATGGTCTTTACTTGTAAAGATGGTGAATCAGTAATGAAGTCCATTGATACCCATTACCATGGTCCTGACCAACACAATTTGCAGGAAAATAATTCTTTAGTTTTGTGCAACCAGGATGATGTGCCAACAAGGCATTGTGGCAGCTTGGAAGGACCTCCAAATATGAAAGGCTTTTGGATACACAGAGTCGATCCTTTCTATCAAGAAGAAAGGTCTCTCCCCTGGCCCCATCCAGTGTTCTTTTCTCCCTTTTCCAATTCCTGCAGTTGGGCCTTTGCAAACTCATCTTGTGCAGTTTTCCATCAGGTCAGGATTCCTGGTTCCAAGGGTGAAGTTCTCTGGTCGGAGGATTGTGACAGGAACTTCCAGCTCCTCAGGTTCTTCTCCTTCCCTTCAGAGAGAGCATCTGCCTTTTACTGTTCATGGAGCTTGGTTGGTATTATAGCACAAAGTCGAGCCAGGAGACCACTGAACTTGCCTGGAATTAATGTTGCATCAAATTTTCAAAGGGCAAGTATGCACATACTTCCTCATTGAAAATTGCCATAGGCCTATGGACTTTGTACTCTGCTTTCTGTACAGGTAATACGTCATTGGAAAAAAACATGTATAGATTTGAAAATACAACCTATGTATGTTACTCACTGATCTTGACCAAAGCATACCTCAGGGGTTTATTTATTTATTTATTTATAAAATTAACAAATCGCTTTCCAGGTCTAACAATAAGATCTTCCAAAGCGATGTGCAACAAAAAATACAAGAACAAATAAAAATGACAATAAACATAATAAAATAACTAAAATAAAATCCAAAACATTTAAGCACAATAAAATTTGGAGTTAAAATAAACATGCGAAACAGCATGCACAGTTTCAGTGCTTAAAGTGGGGAAATGATTAGACAGCCAATTTACTGGGGTAAATCACTATTTACCCTAGAAAATGGTTTTGAAATTTGTTCTCTTAAATCGCAAATTTGATGTGGAATAAACTGATTTTAAAGCCATAAATGTGCAGGAAGCAAACATAAGAAATATGAAGAGGAAGGTTTAGTACAATTAAAGTCAGAAAAAGCTCAAACTTTTCTCCATTCTTCAATATTCATAGATGTAGCATGTTGCCAGTCGCGGGGCTGTCCTGTAAATGACTGCACTCATCGGGCTGCCATACATTCATACTGCTTATCTAGGCCCCACAGTGGGAAATGTGGCTTAGTTGGTCTGATGACATCACATAGTAAGTGTATTTAAACCCCAGGTTCACTCCTTATCGTGCCTCAGCAACAGGTCCCCTGGCCTTGTACAGTGTGCATTATGCCTTGTCTCGTCCAGTCTTCCAACCTTGCCTTGTCCAGTTTTCCAGCCGTCCAGCCCTGCCTTGCCTCTTCTTTGCTCCGTACCATTCTGACACTCACCTGGTTCAGACCTCAGCTATAGACTTTGAATACTTCCTTGCTGGCTGCCTGGGCCTGACCTTGCCTTGGACCCTAACTATGCCCTGCCTGCCTTGAGTCTTGGCCCATCTCTGCTCTCGCTCTCAGATCATCGTCAGGACCCACCTGTCCTGCCAGTCCCTGGAATCCAAGGGCTCAACCTGTGGGAAACGGGGCTGGTCTTGACGAAGCTCCAGCTTGTGCCAGACCAGGGCGTGGTCGCCAGCTGTCGACAGAGGCCTAGTTAGTACGCCTGCTAGGCTGCATCAACTTTGCCACAGCACAGCGGCTCACAATCATTCAGTAGATAGGAGGACTAATGGATTTTCCCCGTGAGATGGTTAATCGCTTTAGTTCTGGAAGTGTGTGATTGTTTAGAAAACTAAAAAGTCCTGGGATATGAGTCGGTGCCTTATTGTGGATTGTTTAACTGGTTAAATGATAGCAAATAAAGAGTAGAACTAAATGGATCAGTTTTCCCACTGGGTAAGGTAAATAGTAGCGTACCGCAGGAATCTATTCTGGGTAAAAACCTGGAAAAAAGAGCAATGAGTGACATGATCAGCTTCGTAGATGACACAAAGATATTCAAAGTAGTGAAAACACAATACTTCTAGGGGAATTCTGTGCAACTGCACAATGCAGAATTTGCGCAATATTTACCTTTTTTGGCCAGAATTTGTTAGAGACTGCCAGCTCTACTAGCTGGTGGAAAAAGCAAGAGCTGTGTAGCTCTCTCTAAAGAGCAATGTGCTGCAAGCTTGCAAGAGGAAGAGAAGCCAGTGCTGTCATCTTCCTGTGGCTCTCGGACAGTTAGAGCCATGCAGTACTTAAACCTCTGCCTTGTTCTCGTGAGACTGACAGCAGTGCGAGATTTCAGGTATTGCAGGGCTCATGCTGTCTGAGAGCCGGGCAATGCAGGAAGATGACCAGCTGCTTTGGGTCAGTGAGCAGGAGCAAGCAGAAAAGGGAGGGGTTGAGAGAGAATGGGGGTGGGATGTGGGAATGGGGAGGGGAGGGTGTGCGGAGGAAGGACATGTTGGGGGAGAGATGAGCTGGGAAGGAACCTGTGGAGCTGAGGAGAGAGGGAATGTGTGAGAAGGGGGAGCAAAAGTGTGTGTGGAGGGGAGTTAGCATTGGAGAAACGAGCTGGGGGTGAAGGGGAAGACAGCATTGGAGGGATGAACTGGGCATGGAGGGAGAGTGAGTGTTGGAGGGGGAAAACTGGGGATGGAGGGGGAAAGAACATTGGGATTAGGGGGGCTGAGGGGGAGAAGGGGCTGGGGGGAGTGGTGATGAGCTGAGAAGAGAGAGCAGTCATCTGTCTTTTGGTTAGGGCTTTTGGTTTTTAGGGATTTTAATCTGCAGAGCCCAAGAGGAGCTGCCGGCAGCACCAATTTCCTTCAACTGATGACGTGTAGTAATACCATGGACACTGCTGTGTGCTGCAGATATTGGCATTAGTGGCACCCCCTACTGTCTACTGAAACGAATGACTAGGAATTTCCACTACAAATAAATGTTGCAATTGTGATTATGGAAAAAAAATAATAAAAAAAGATCATTTACATTGGCCCTCTCCATGTAGGGGCCATGCTTAAAGCCCAAATTTAAATGGGCATGGAAAGGGTGACTCTTTTAGCCGAAAAATTCACAAATGTTGGTGACCGAATGGATCATTGCAAGACATAGAAGGGGTGGTAGATTACTTTTGGGTCTTGTAAAAATCAATGCTAAAGATGGCAAGGCCTGACATGGTCTGCCAGCAGAGGTAGTAGAGGCCGTTGCTATAACAGATTTTGGGCCCTCTTGGGACAGATAGAGAAGGCGGTGGGAGGAAAAGGATTGAGAGGTCAGACAAAAGACATGGGGTGGGGGATGGGATCTGGGATTGTTGCATATGGGAATTTATATGCGCCTCTACCCAAAATGAACTAATATTAGCTGGGACGACTGGATGGCCCAGTTTGATCCTTACACTGTCACTTGCTTTGTTACTGTATCCAGAGAGGAGGATGTATTGAGCTTTGGCGATCAAATGGGTCCCTTCTTGTCTGGGCCATGTGTTTTGCCATTATTTTATTTCTGAACATTTGATAATCTGCTTTTTTTTCCCCCCAAAATAGCCTCAAAGTGGATTACGGTCAAGTAAGGATAGACTAACAGGTATACAAGTGAACACCTGTGTTCAAGAGTCGAGTGTGGTTGTCATTTAATCAGCCTCGGTATAGAGGATATTGCTACGTCAGTAGCAGTCAGGTTGAGGGAAGGCCTGAGTGGGCAGCCACACTTGCCACAGAGTCACTTATCATCTTGGTCACCTTGTTGTTTGGTGCCTTTAAACTCTGGAAGAAACAAAAAGCATCACAAACACTGAAACTATTTTTCTAGGTGGGAAAAGATTAACATCATCGCCTCAAAGCTCGTTACCCCATCACTGCTGCCAGAGCTGGTCGGTGCCCCCCTTGGCCTGGTGCTTATTTTGGTTGGGGGCAGTCTTGCTTGGGGTGTAAGTGATGCAGTAGTTTGGTTCATTTTTTTTTAGGAGACGCCCCTCACCATTTTATCCACCGAAAACACTGGGGAGCTTTCATGAATAAAGCTGGAACAGCTTTTTTTTTTTTTTTTCTGCAGTGGCATAAACATGGAGCAAAATCGAAGACAAATCTCTCTCTCAGACTCTTTAAGGAGAATTAACCCCTTATGCCCTGGGATAATCCATAAACCCCGAGTCTCAGGAAAGGTTGAAGATCACTGCAAAGTAATTTCTTATCGCTCCTTTATCTATAGGGCACATTTTCCTCCACCCCCACCACAGACAGTATACGCTGGCTCCAAGGGCAAAAGGAAACATCTCTGCCCAGATGATCGCTTTATGCTGCTGTTGATGGCCAGCTGTCATCTTTCTCCCCTTTCCAGGAGCAAGTGCTTCACCTTTTAGGACAGGCCTGAGGCCAGCTGGCCCTATTGGATATCAGCTGCAAACCACTTTTTAGATGCTGCATATTTGGTTCCACTGATTCTCCTGCATATACTATGCCCATTGCTTTTTGTCTGAAGAAATTGAAGCCACCTTTCAGGCCAAGCTTTTAAATCCATACTGCTCTGCAGCTTCTCTGACATTCATTATATCTCATTGATTTAAAAAAAACCTGCAAGAAATGAGGGTCTTAGAGGAGAGAGAATTCTGCTGTTGGGTTTGTAAATGAAATATCTTGCCGCTTCCTATCAAACACTTGTGTCCTTTGCTTTATGGCCAGATGTACCAAAGGGTTTTCACCAGTTTTGAATTGATTTTCAAGGCCATTTATGTGCATTAAGCCAGCTTTAATGCACATAAATTTTACTTGCGTATTTTAATGCAAAATGCAGAGAAGAGTGCCGGGAGATGGAGTTGGGGCAGAGTTGGAAATTATGTGCATACTTTGCATGCTTATGGGCCTGATTTTTTTTAAAAGGATTTATTTTAATTTAATTTTGTATCTTTATTCCGCCTTTTGTAACTGGATAGTCGCTCCACTGAATGCTCTGTCAAATTAATTATAGAACAGGAAGTGTGCATGCATCAGTATTCAATAGGTGCCAGTTATGGTTTCCAAAGAACAGTTTATACAATTGAACCTGAAGTTATTTACAAGGATTAGCTTGCTTAGTTCAGCAGTGTTTATGGGCAGAAACCCCAGTTTCTGTGAGTAACTGACTGAAAATCACTTTGGGGTCTATGCACACAAGAAGTACGCACGGAGCAGGATTTCATGCATACTTTTATGTGCCTAGTAAGTAGGCTTAAAAGATTTACATGCTTACTTTTGAAATATGTGTTTGAATCCATATGCACAGAGTTACACCTCTCCTGCCGGTGCAATGTTGTGTGCGTGCAGGTCGTGCCAGGTTCAGCGCAAACCTACAAATTTTCGGAGTGGATTGATGCACGTAAATCCACATGAAAATTTCAACTCTGCGTGGGCTGTTGAAAACAATGCTCTTACAGGCCAATGCAATATAGTGCGCTCAGCTGAGTGCATGACTTTATTACATGCTAGGACACACGACTAAAACCCCTCATGCAATAAGAGAATTAGCGTGTCCAAAATGCATGTAGCTAATAGAGCTTACCCGGGAGCAGGCATTAAAGCATGCAGCGCTTTCTGTGATTCCTGCTATTCGTATCCTAGCAAATAGCAGATTTCTCATAGGGGTAACCACAGAAAGCAGCATCTCCAAGGTCTGGCCCAATCTGAACCCCTGCCGGCAGTGAGTGAAGGAGTGAATACATTAATGTTAAGTGTTGGGCATTTGATATTAATTCAGTCCTTCACTTCCTGACGATTGGTCCATTCACTGTCACATGTCAGTGAAAAGACCAATTCCCTTTCAGAACACTGTCCTGAAAAGAGATTGGTCCTTTCACTGAGAAGTGTCACTGAAAAGGACCAATCAAGGACAGCCCTGCCAGTGATGGGGAGTGAGCTCTGGCCAGGCTGTTCTAGATGCACAGCCACGCACAAATTTCCCATTGCGCGTCCCTTTTAGCGCGGCAGCTCATTTGCCTATTGCATGGAGCACCCAGGACGGTGGATGTGCACGCGTTCAAACAATATGCGCCATGTTTGGACTCACGTTTTTTTGCACGCTGATATTGCGTCGACCTGTTAAAAAATATGCGAGCTTCTATTCAAGAGTGACCTTCCCACCCCTGGCACTTCTTGTAGGGATTTAGTCAGAAATAATAGTCTTGTCCTGGTTACTTCTTAGTTTTAACTTGGGCGTCTCACCGCACATAAGGGCTGAGGTAATAAGACCAGTGGCGAAACAGGCGCTAGTTGTGAGTGCGGGTTTTGATCATCACACACGGCTAAAGCTGGCGCCTTCGCGGGATTTAAAAAAAAAAAAAAATATGCAGATGATTTGCGTGCACAAATCTGCGCAGTCATGAAGAAATGCGTGTACAGATGCATAATAAGGCCTTATGTAATAAGCAGCTGCATTCGCTCCGATAATCCGCACAGAAAATACACGCATAAAAGCAAATGTGGTGAACGACCGGCGTCCCTTTTGAGCAAAATTATGACCCTGCAATAGGAATGCATATATTTCTAATAACTGGGGGCTGTAGAAAACATGGTAAATCTATTAATGGGCGATTAATTCACACCACATGGCAGTGATAATGGTGGGTCTTTTTTAAGAGCGATCCCTCCTCTCTGCCTGCTCCCTCCTGATCCTCTCTCTCCTGCCACGACCTCTGTCACCTGCCAAAACTTCTGTTGCTGTCATCCTTTGAAGTCGCAGGGTATACCACAGCATCAGGAATAGCTGGACATAATCAGAAATCTCCATAGAAACAACACCAGAGTTGCACGGACGCACAGCCACACCACACCAACGCAAGGAATGGAATAAAATGGCCCCCAACTCGGCGCTGTCACTTAACTTGTGCCCTGACCATGGTGCTAAAAAGCCCGCCCTGACAGTTCTCCCATCTAGCACAGCTCCCTGCATTGCCCGTGAATAATCGCCTTCTTTGCATGCCATTAGCATGCACTTACGCAGAAAAAAATGCAGGTCAGTAAGTGCGTTTGTACACGCTTTTTTCTCTGCACAAAACCTTTTATTTCATACCAGTATAGGGGTTTTGCAGGGGGGAAACGCGCATACAAACTTGCGCATAGGCGCGCTCAAAACCGCGGTAGAGAGAGTGCAGCTTATTACATCGGCTCCGTAGTTCAGGAAGGTGGTAGGAAGGGGAAATCTCACTCTTTAATGGAACTTTACAAACTCTTGACAACTGGAAACAATTCAGATAATTCATAACTTAGTAACAAATGTGTGTCACAGATGCATAATATTTTGCTTTCAGCCACCTCAGGAGTTGTTAGCTTTAGGAGGAAATGCTAACAGCTTTGTTAGTAAAAAAATAAAAAAATAAAAATAAAAATCATCATTTTCCACTCTCTCCTTCCACTGCATGACACTGGTGGCTTGAGACACTTTCCTCGTTCTCTCATCCACCCTTCCCCTTAACCTGCAAATGGGGGCCTTAGGTTACCTCGCTGGCCCTTTTGAAGACATTTTGGGAGACGAAGACCAGCCCTGTTAATGTGAGAACATGCTAAGGCAGCGAGTACAGTGCGGTGTCTGGGGAGAATCTCCCTTCTCTGAATGAGGAGAATTAGCAAAGGAGCTGACCCCCCATCCCAGGTAAAGGGGGAAGGCCACAACAGTGGAAATGCTCTGCCTCCTGGAGAGGTACAGAGGCTGGTGGGAGGGCCGATGAGCTCTTTCAAAGCCTGGAACAGTCCTCCCACCAGCCTCTCTCTTTTTGGTAGTTTTGCCCACTCAATGGACCCATCTCGGAACAGATTTTGTGGTTGAACAATTGTAGCATGGGGTGGGCGTGGTCGACCATGTCCTTAGGGTGCATGGCAAGTGCTATTTTAAAAGTTGTTCCGGCAGAGAATATCAAGCGGGTACTCCTTCTGCTATGTTGCACACAGCATGTGCGATGTGACAGCTGGTGAAGAAGTGAAGACCAAGCGGGTATCTCCTGCCACTGTGTTGCATGGTTGAGTGAGATAGTGGATGAGTTGCCTGTCAATACTTTTGCCGCATCCTGAACAAGTGAGTCCTCCTTTTGCTAGGGACTAGGACGTCGGAGGGGTGAGGCTTCAAAGCCCTGTGTCTCCAATGCCAGAATACAGCATTAGCATGATAGATGATGAATCTTTAGGATCTGCAACACAGGTGAGGGCATGGTCACCCTATACAGATTGCATAATGTTCTAGGGTTTAATTAATGGTTGAATTTAGTTTTGTAGTTTGACCTCATATTTTATTTGTTTTATGTAATTATTTCAGTCTAATGACTTATTTTGTATTACAATTGTGTATGTATTCTTTTGATCTGCCAAGAAATGTGGATTGGTGGAATACAAATGTTTAAAAATAAAATAAGTAAGACCTATGCTGTGGCCATGTCTATCCAATAAAGATCTTCATTCGCGAATAACGTTGTGCCAGATAGCTTCATTCATGGCAAAATTAACTGAAATTTGAAGGGGATGTAAGGGGAGGAAGGTGGAGTTGGAGAAATCATATGGGATTGACATAGGAGGAGAGTATGCGTCTGACACGGTTGTGGAAGTGCTACTAATAAACTTGATTTAAGATGTTTGGAAGACAGAGAATACAATCAGGTCAGTGATTCCAGTGGATAGCATCAGCTGGCTTGTATGACCTCGATCACCAGTCTTGGTTTTTTCCTGCATTGCGTTACTGCCCATTGGTTCTTTGCGTTGTAGAGCCAACACCTCCAGCTGCAGAGGCTACACAGCCCTGGTCCTACGACATCTTCTGAATGTGCCTGGAGGAGACAGTCCCACATTTCTTTTTTGTTTAAAAAAAACAAAACTAAAAAGACAATTTTTCTGATCTTTCCAATAAAATGAAATCCACGGCATTTCAGCAGGCCTGTCTTGGCATCTTGCTCCTCATTCTCGCCATATCCTACAAATATCCCGTGCAAGCTAACATTGAGCAGAAACTGTAAATGGAAGTATAGACTTCTGAGACAGAGAGAGAGTTGTGAGTGTATGCCTTTATTACTTAAAAAGATCAAAGTATTCTGAGATGTGATTTACGTTGTTTCCATTTTGGCCACCAGTTTGTGGGACAGAAGATAGATAATGTGATGGTATAAACTGATGTATAACAATGAGGAAAGTCCCCGGTAACTGGTGGTAAGTTGATTTAAGCTTCTTGGAGGAAAGCACAGTGCGATCTTACCTGTCCATGTAGTTCTCTTGTCTCTCCCTGTTCACGTAAGCTCTTGAGAAATCAATAAATTAGCACTGCAGTTATTATATTTCTTCGAAGAACTGCAGTCCCTGCGGCACAAAGGAGGTGGGAGAGCTGCAGAGAATATTGGCTGCCAATGTGTTGTGTGTGCTTGTGTAGAAAGATTACCGTGTTGTTTGGTGCATGCGCTTTTGGAGAGATGGGCTGAATGCTCAAAGGCGAGAGACACCAGAACATAGGATTAGGTAGTTCCAAGTTTTGCACCCATGTCAAAACTGTGCCAGATTTCTCCAGGCAAACACCCGGGTCTGTTCAGTGAAGAAAATGGTATAATACCGGAGCAATTTTTACATCGGATCAAAACTTGGGTATATATGCTGCGTAGACTAAGCCATTCTCGGTTGGATTTAGTCTTGTCGCAGGAATTAAGTACTTCTGGTAGATTCTGATAGTGCTATTAAGCATCAAAGTTGAAAAAGTGTGTCATCGTGGGAATGATAATTAGAAGTGCCACACAAATGTAATCCAGCAAGTACACTTGTCAGTCCAAAGTACGCAGCAGAGCCCGAAGAACAGATTAATTTTTTTGTTACTTGACACCCAGTGATAGCAATGGCTTTCCCTCTTCTACCTGGCTAAAAATGTTCCCCGCAGCTTTCCTCCAGGAGCTTGTCTACGCCTCTTAAATCCCGCCATGCTTGTCGCCTTGACCACGTCCTCTGGCAACAGATTCCACACCCTGATTATGCATTGAATGAAAAAGTACTTCTTGCGGTTTGTTTTGAATGGGCTGATTGTTAGTTTCATGCAGGGTCCCCTTCTTTTAGCATTATTTGAAAGGGCAAATAACCCTCCTTTATTTACCTGTTCCACCCCACTCATGACATTATAAACTTCTAATAGGGTGGCCAATAGGTTTTGGACTGGACAACCAGGTGTGGGAGGTTTACTATTTTATAATTGTTTACTCCAGGCTTTCTGAGAGTCAAGCCCACATCCAAAATGCATTACAATACGCCTAATACCATGTAGGTATTTTTGCAGGGTTTTCTGGTTTGTTCCACAGCACTGCATGTAAATATAATATACAGGTTGTTGTAAGCGATATTTTTACCTCTGAAGTCTATACTCAGAATGTTCTTTTTAATGCAAAATCTATTATTATAAATTCATAATTTTTTAATTGTGCGGGCATGTGGGTGGGCCTTTAAAGTTTGCCTGCAACATCTCTTACCCTTGCACTGGCCATAGGTTCCAGAAGAGAGGGGGGGCGGGGGAAACCTGGGTAGGGAGATAAATGAACTGGGGGCTGAGGGTGGGGTGAGGGGCAGCATAGTAAGTGTTTGCATAGGGCAGCAAAAAAAACCCCAAAACCTAGCACCGGCCCTGGCCTTGATGCTGACAAAGCGCTTGATGAGGTGACCTGGTGATATGTAGACCTAGCTCTTCAAAAGCTTGGTTTGGGGCCCGACTGTAAAAACTGAATTTCAGTGCTTTATAAACATCTGGTGGCCAAAGTCTGTGTGAAAGGCAGATTGGTCTTCAGATTTTCTTCTATTGAGAAGCACAAGGCTGGGGCAAGGAAAGAGAAAAAAAAATTGTTCTTTTTCACATTAGCTAACATGCTTGCTGAGCCAGATGGTTTTGGAAGAGTTTCGGGGTTCAGGATTAATTACAGCAACACATGCTCTAAATATCAATCTTCCAGGTGATTTAGTAAGGCTGTTACAGGACAGCTTTCAGTTTAAGTAGGCAAAAAGAGAAGATTAGATACTTTGGAGTAAATCTAACACATTCTTATGGGTCACTGTTTGAAGCAAATTATCCTCAACTGATTGAATCCCTTAGAAAAAAGATGTAGCACTATGGAGCAGGTATAATATATAAAGGTCTAGCACTATGGAGCAGGTATAATATATACAGATCCAGCACTATGGAGCAGGTATAATATATACAGATCCAGCACTATGGAGCAGGTATAATGTATAAAGATCCAGCACTATGGAGCAGGTATAATATATAAAGATCTAGCACTATGGAGCAGGTATAATGTATAAAGATCCAGCACTATGGAACAGGTACAATGTATAAAGATCTAGCACTATGGAGCAGGTATAATTGTATAAAGATCTAGCACTATGGAGCAGGTATAATATATACAGATCCAGCACTATGGAGCAGGTATAATATATACAGATCCAGCACTATGGAGCAGGTATAATGTATACAGATCCAGCACTATGGAGCAGGTATAATGTATAAAGATCTAGCACTATGGAGCAGGTATAATGTATAAAGATCTAGCACTATGGAGCAGGTATAATATATAAAGATCTAGCACTATGGAGCAGGTATAATGTATAAAGATCCAGCACTATGGAGCAGGTACAATATATAAAGATCTAGCACTATGGAGCAGGTATAATGTATAAAGATCCAGCACTATGGAACAGGTATAATGTATAAAAATCGAGCACTGTGGAGCAGGTACAATGTATAAAGATCTAGCACTATGGAGCAGGTACAATGTATAAAGATCTAGTACTATGGAGCAGGTACAATGTATAAAGATCTAGCACTATGGAGCAGGTACAATGTATAAAGATCTAGCACTATGGAGCAGGTAAAATATATAAAGATCTAGCACTATGGAGCAGGTATAATGTATAAAGATCTAGCACCATGGAGCAGGTATAATATTTTGTGACTAGGAAATGTTATTGATGGTGTTATTAAATTGTTGCCCAAAATCTGTTTTCCATTCCAGGCTCTTCCCTTTAAAATGCCAGAGAACATATTGGCAGACATTTGGTAGGCTATATTTAACTGCATATGGCAGAAAAGACTCCATAGGCCAGAGAATTGGGTTTCCAGATGCCAAGATTTATTTCGCTTTCCAATTCAGAATTCTTCTGGATTTAGGGTTAAGGATGTGGCGCTGTGGACAAACAGTAAACATCTTTGGAGCAGCTGGAAATAGATAGGCTTTTGGGAGAATTGATATGGACAGAAAAATGGGGCAGACTGTTTGTCCGGTTATAAAGACCTGCTCTCTGGGAGATATGTTACCCTCTCACACCAAAAATGCACCTTTATACCAGGAGGGTAGGGACAGAACTGTCATTTTTATGATTATTAGGAATGTAGACAGCCATAAAGATCGCCTAATAACTTTCCTGACTGGTAACAGACCTCACTCACTACCTAGTTAGGTTTTAGAGAGTGCTGGCAAGGACCCGGCTGTTGTGGTCCATGTGGGTACTAATGACATAGGAATGTGCAGGAGGCTAAATTTATGTTGATGGGTAAGAAATTTAAATCCAGAGCCTCCAGAGTAGTATTTTTAGAAAACTTCCCAGTTCCATAGGACGCTAGAGGCAAGCTGAGCTTCAGAGTTTTTAATGCATGCATGAGACAAAAACAGCAGCATAACCAGAACTGATATGGGCAGTAGGCATACACTACTAGTTGTACTCTTTATCAAGAAATAATTCCTTTGAGGTAGATTTAAAAATCCCAGTGCACACCAAAATCAGGAGATATGTGCACATGTAGGACATGCGGGCAGCCACCAGATTTTAAAAGCTGCCTACGTGCGCGTGTATCTCCTGCTGAGCAGACATCTCACTCGGAATCAAAAGGGGTTTGGTGTGGGTGGAGCATAGGCAATCTGGGCGGAGCATAGGCAATCTGGGCGGGGCCAAGAGATGGGTATACAAGGTTTAGTGCCACATAATTGTACTTCTGCTATGGAGGAATTGTAAGTTTAAAAAACAAAAAAACGAGGTTTAAAGGGTCTGGGGTATCTGGGGGAGTGCAGGCTATTAAACCAGGGGGGTCTGGAGGATCTAGCTTCACACTGGTGAAACTGGTCTTGCTGTGGACGCATGTCAATTATAAAATTCCCTGACATGCAGTCAAAATTCAGTGTACGCAGTTGGGCGAGCCTACTTACAAAATTAGATGCACGTGTATGTGCGCGTACATTATAAAATTGCATCCCTGAGTGCGCACTGACACACATTCGTCAATGTGCGCCCCTTTGTAAGTTAACCGTCCCTGTGTGCACCCAAGAATAGATTTCTAAGTGGTCTGCAACAGCCGTTATGCATCTTCAAGGAAGCTTTTAAAAATATTTGAACTCAATTATTTCACGCACTTAACAACATTAAAAAATTCCTTATTAATCTGTATTCATTTATCTTATATCCATTGTAGTTTATAAATACACAAGAATAATATATAAAAAAGCAAGCAAAGAATGCATAACATACATCAGATCTAATAAGTCATGTAATAAAACAAATATCAATGTATTCTTTCTTTCCAGAAAGGCAGAGAACATCATGACTACAATAAAATATCAAGAATCATGAGAACAGTTGCAGTTCACATTACAAACCAACTTGCAAAAAAATATTTATTCAAATTCTGGTGTTACCTCAGCAAAATCCTGCCACTGCTAACAAAATATACCTAGAACCTTGCCGTATCTTGCCATACAATAACAGCATTATCTCTCAGGATACGAACAGCAAATGTATCTATGAAAAGGCTGCAATGCAAATATTACACTAATACACCACCTACCTGGGTAACAGAACAATCCAGACTGCTACAAAGCCCTACAGAGAAACTATATGCTAGCAGAAATACTGCACTGTGCAGAACACAGACTGACCCTTACCTAATAAAGAAATAAGGGACTACAAATTAGACACAGAAACATGCAGACATAACCAAAATAGAAAGCCCTAGAAACAAGACTCTGGAAGGGGGACAAAAAGTAAATAACACTAAACTTTCAAACGGGAAACTTTAATAAAATGAGGAAAATAGAAAAAAACTGAAAGGTGCAGCTGCAAAGGTTAAAAGTGTTCAATAGGTATGGACATTGTTTAAAAATACAATCCTAGAGGCGCAGACAGATGTATTCCACACATTAAGAAAGGTGGAAGGAAGGCAAAATGATTACTGTCATGGTTAAAAGGTGAGGTGATAGAGGCTATTTTAGCCAAAAAAACATTCTTCAAAAATTGGAAGAATGATCCATCTGAAGAAAATAGGATAAAACATAAGCATTGTCAAGTTAAGTGTAAAACATTGATAAGACAGGCGAAGAGAGAATTTGAAATGAAGTTGGCCATAGAGGCAAAAACTCATCATAAAAAATTTAAAACATATATCCGAAGCAAGAAACCTGTGAGGGAAATCTGTTGGACCGTTAGATGACTGAGGGGTTAATAGGGCTCTTAGGGAAGATAAGGCCATTGCAGAAAGACTAAATTAATTCTTTGCTTCCGTGTTTACTAATGAGGATGTTGGGGAGATACCAGTTCTGGAGATGGTTTTCAAGGATGATGAGTCAGACGAACTGAACCAAATCACTGTGAACCAGGAAGATGTAGTAGGCCAGATTGACAAACTAAAGAGTAGCAAATCACCTGGACTGGATGGTATGCATCCTAGGGTACTGAATGATCTAAAAAGTGAAATATCTGATCTATTAGTTAAAATTTGTAACCTATCACTAAAATCATCCATTGTACCTGAAGACTGGAGGGTGGCCAATGTAACCCCAATATTTAAAAAGGGCTCCAGGGGCGATCCAGGTAACTATAGACCAGAGAGCCTGATTTCAGTGCCGGGAAAAATAGTGGATACTATTCTAAAGATCAAACTCGTAGAGCATATAGAAAGACATGGATTAATGGAACACAGTCAACATGGATTTACCCAAGGGAAGTCTTACCTAACAAATCTGCTTCATTTTTTTGAAGGGGTTAATAAACATGTGGATAAAGGTGAACTGGTAGATGTAGTATACTTGGATTTTCAGAAGGCGTTTGACAAAGTCCCTCATGTACGTGGACTAGATCCATGCCACATATCTTATACATTATTTTATATAAGCATGTACTGACATTGTAATGGCACTTTTGTAAATACATTTGTAACCAAACTGAATATATGTGCCTATATGTAAACCATTGTGATAGTGCATTACTAAACGACAGTATATAAAAGATTTTAAATAAATAAATAAATAATAAAAAGTCATGAGATAGGAGGCGATGTCCTTTCTTGGATTACAAACTGGTTAAAAGACAGGAAACAGAGAGTAGGATTAAATGGTCAATTTTCTCAGTGGAAAAGAGTAAACAGTGGAGTGCCTCAGGGATCTGTATTTGAACCGGTGCTTTTCAATATATATATAAATGATCTGGAAAGGAATACGATGAGTGAGGTTATCAAATTTGCTGATGATACAAAATTATTCAGAGTAGTTAAATCACAAGCAGATTATGATTCATTACAGGAGGACCTTGCAAGACTGGAAGATTGGGCATCCAAATGGCAGATGAAATTTAATATGGAAAGTGCAAGGTGTTGCATATAGGGAAAAATAACCCTTGCTGTAATTACACGATGTTAGGTTCCATATTAGGAACTACCACCCAGGAAAAAGATCTAGGCATCATAGTGGATAGTACTTTAAAATTGTCGGCTCAGTATGCTGCAGCAGTCAAAAAAGAAAACAGAATGTTAGGAATTATTAGGAAGGGAATGGTTAATAAAACAGAAAATGTCATAATGCCTCTGTATCGCTCCACGGTGAGACCACACCTTGAATACTGTGTACAATTCCGGTCACCGCATCTCAAAAAAGATATAGTTGCGATGGAGAAGGTACAGAGAAGGGCAACCAAAATGATAAAGGGGATAGAACAGTTTTCCTATGAGGAAAGGCTGAAGAGGTTAGGGCTGTTCAGCTTGGAGAAGAGACGGCTGAGGGGGGATATGATAGAGGTCTTTAAGATCATTAGAATTCTTGAACGAATAGATGTGAATCGGTTATTTACACTTTCGGATAATAGAAGGGCTAGGGGGCATTCCATGAAGTTAGCAAGTAGCACATTTAAGACTAATTGGAGAAAGTTCTTTTTCACTCAACGCACTATAAAGCTCTAGAATTTGTTGCCAGAGGATGTGGTTAGTGCAGTTATTGTAGCTGGGTTCAAAAAAGGTTTGGATAAGTTCTTGCAGGAGAAGTCCATTAACGGCTATTAATCAAATTTACTTAGGGAATAGCCACTGCTATTAATTGCATCAGTGGCATGTGATCTTCTTGGCGTTTGTGTAATTGCCAGATTCTTGTGGCCTGGTTTGGCCTCTGTTGGAAACAGGATGCTTGGCTTGATAGACCCTTGGTCTGACCCAGCATGGCAATTTCTTATGTTCTTAATTGACCTCTCAAGAAAAAGCAAAATACAAAAATGTAAGACATACACATTCCCAAACATGGCATATTTTAATCACTATTGTCTGATTGGTTTTTTTTTTCTGATCTGTTGGTCCCAGTCTCTTTTTTTCCACTTTCCCTTTGTTAATCTTTACCTAATTCCTTTTCCAATGTATTTTTTCTCTGTTTCTTCTTTCTCTTCCTATTTTCTTCCTTTTCTCCCTCTCACCCACACCCACACACAGCCACACATAGGCTCTCACTCACAAGCTTTCCCACATACACATATATACAATGTCCTGCTCTCAGAGGCTAACACATACACACACACTGTCTTTCAGGTTCCCATACACAGGCTGTCACTCTCGCAGGCACCTCCCCCCCCCCCCCCAAAAAAAAACCAAAAACCCACAGATAGTCTCTCAGGCTCCCACTTTCTCACACACAGGCTCCCACACTCTGACTCCCCCACACAGGCTTCCTCTCACACATTCTCTCTTTCTCTCTCACACACACATACACACAGGCTTTCACTTTCTCAGGTACCCATATATATATACACACAGGCTGTCAATCTCTCAGGCTCCCACACACACACGGGCTCTCTTTCTCATAGACGCACACATACGCACATACAGACAGCCCTTTTTCAGCCACTGCAAGACCCCCTTCTTTGACCACCACAAGATGGGATCTGTGGTGGTCATGCTAAAGGCCTCTTAAGCTGCCATGAGATGGGGTCCCATGTAGCCTTTGGACACTGTAGGATAGAGTCCTGTGGTAGCTGTTTCCTTCAGCCACTGCAGGATGGCGGACCCGCAGTGGTCCTCTCCTTCAGTCACCACGATATGGGATCTGCGATGGCCATTCTGCAGGCCTTCAGGTGTTGGGCAGTTCTGATTGGGTGAGCCCAAGCCCAGCCACAGCCCACCCATAGCTATGCCACTGAGACAGTAGTGCAGGGATAAAAAGCTTCAGATTCATTAGGAACTGGGGAACCTTTTCTATCGCTGGCCCTACCCTCTGGAACTCCCTACCAACCGAACTCCATTTAGAACCATCCCTACGCAATTTCAAAAAAGGAATCAAGACCTGGCTCTTCAAACAGGCCCACCCTGACTCGAAGCAAACCTAGCCAGATGCCCAATATTTGGTATAGCTCCTATATGCCTTCTTTTTAGTCCCTCAAGGTTCTCTCCGTAGCTCTCCCCTTGTCTCCTCACCTTTCTGTGTTTAATTTCGCCTGCGTTTCTTTTAGCCTCCACAGATTATACAGTTTGTGAAATTCCTTATACCTGTACTTATAACACAGTCACCGTTTGCATAATAACCAGTTTTCTCCCAATGCCTGTACTCCCTAGTACTGCTCTTTTGCACCCCCTTGTTCCCTCAGAATTGTACAGCTTTGTAAAATTGTTATTGTACATATCCCATGGTTATTATTGTACATATCCCATGGTTATTATTGTACATATCCCATGGTTTTACTTTGTTCCCATAAGAAGGTTATTTGCCGCCTGTATCTCTCAATGGCAATGTTCCTATCTGTTCTTTCTCTAATTCTTTTACTTCCCTGCTGCCACCACCTTCTATTATCTTCTAGCCTGCTCCTCTTTTCCCGTTCCCTGTTCATTGTACTTTTCCAATCTCTCTCAGTTATTTGTAAACTAGCGTTATGTTCCCACGAATGTCGGTATATAAAAGTTTATAAATAAGTAAAGGGGGAGCCTATTTCATTGGAAAGGGCTCCACCTTAATAGAATGGAATCCAGCTTCTGGCTCTAACAATTAAAAAGGAGCCAGAGCACATTTTAAACTTGATCATGTGGGAAAGCCCACAGTCACATAGTAGCACATGGTTTAAAGTGGAGTATATACAAAGAATACCATTAGAAAGAGGAAATCAGTGTCATGAAGTGGCAATAGGAGAATAGCTAATTCCAAATTATTTGAAACAACTGATAGTAATCAGGATATGAAAAAGCATAAAACGAATATACTTAAGTGTCTTTATGCAGGGTGCCAGAAGTCTAAAAAATTATGGGAGAGTTAGAATATTTGACACTAAATGAAGATATTGTCATAACTGGCATCTTGGAAACTTGGTAGAAAAAGGACAACTAATAGAATACACTGATACCAGAGTATAAAATATATTGAAATAACAGATTATAAGTAAAGGATTCCAAAGTCAAGCTGAATACAAATTCTTCAGAAAACTAACTGCTCCTTGGAATCTCTATGGATAGATATTCCATGTGTGACAATGAAGAGTATAGTAGTTGGGATTTACTACCATCCACCCAGAATGGTGAAACATTATGAAATACTAATGGAGATTAGAAGTGCTACCAAATTTAGAAACACTTTAATATTGGGAGATTTTAATTCCTCAATATCGACTGGCGAATAACTTATTAGGGCATGTTAAAGAGGTTGTTCCTAAATGTAATAAATGATTGATCCATGGAGCAATTGGTCCTAGAACAATTGAGTAGGGTCTATTTTAGATCTAGGTCTCAGTAGAATGCAGGATTTGGTGCAAAGGTTAATGGTAGTGGAGCTGCTTGGTAATAGTGAGCATAATCCACTAAAATTTGAGATAATAAGAAATTAAACTACTGTAGTAACAGATGACTTTAGGGAAGGAAATTTTGAAAGGGACTTCTGCAGGTAATGTGCTTTATCTGCAGAAATGACTGCCTTTAGAAAACTGCATAACTGATTTGCATGTAAAATTACATGCATGACATACTGTGGGTTAAATTTACAGGTGTAAATTTAAATGTTATGCATATAAGGATCATGTAATTGTGTAAATAATATTTTGCAAGAGCTCAAAATATGAATATATAAGTGTTGTGTATAAATGTGAAAGGAAGGGTTTAGGGATTTTCTGGGATGGAGTTCAGAAGTCCTTGCACAGGTTAGTATTTTATAAGTGGTATGTGCACATTCAATACCAAACTTGTTGGTTCGTTTTTGCACCTGCTAATTAAGTTGCAGATGTGAAATTCCATTTGTCTTTTGTCTGCAGCTTTTTGGCAAAAGGACTGGGTTAAGTGGTGGAGATAACCTTGATCCTCCAGCACTTTACCCTTAACTGTCTGAATGAACTGGTGGAGGTGTTGGAAAACTAGTGATTGCAAGTATGCACCCAAGTAATTATTTTCATGAGTGGAGTATGTGCATTCTTTATTTTATTTATTTATTATTTTTATTTTTTTGTATAGCTCAGGGTGATTATGTGGACATTGTACAATTGTTGCATGTGTAAAATATTTGTGTATTTTTATAAAATGAGTGGAGAAAATATGCATTTTTTTTGCATTACAAATATATGTGTGTACTGAAACATACATGTTTACTTTCAGGGCAGAAATTTGCAATATTTTGTAAATTTTGTGGGTCCCATCACATAGTTTAAAGTTACAGCAGTATTTCATAAACACACCGTCTTAGGTACATAGAGGAGAGGTGTTTCAGATAGTAGAGTCTGGGCAGGGTTGGGTCTCTCTGCAAAGCAAAATGTACCAAAAAGCAGGTGTAATTGTGTGCATGTAGTTCATTGGGATTAATTTTCAAAGCAGATGTGCATAAGTTTGCTTTTAAAACTGGTATAACTTATACACATATTTGCTGGCTAACTTACAAAACTACTCCCAAAAAGTGTGACAAATAAAATGAGGGAATGTTTGAAATAAACTAAAATGAGTAGGTTCAAGGGTTAAAATTCTGCATGAGGCATTGGGTCTGTTTAAAAGTACCATCTTGGAAGCCCAGGTAAAATGCATTCTTCAAATTTTAAAAAGGGGAAAAGAAGTATTTGCCACAATAGCTAAATGATGCTGTAAAAGAAGTTATCAAATCCAAAAAGACATTCTTTAAAACATGGAAAGCAAGATTCTGATTCATATCATTTTTTTGGCATGACAGTTGTACATGTGTTGCCAAAGTAATATACATAATCACCTAATGAGGAAAATAGGAAAGTGTATAAGCACTGGCAAATTAGATGTAAAACATTAATTTCACAGGCCAAGAGAGAATTTGCGGAAAGACTTGCCAATGAGGCAAAAACTACTAATAAAATTGTTTTCAAGTACATTAAAACAGGAAACCTGTGAAAAAATCATTTGGGCCATTAGATGACCAGGGGGTAAAAGGGGCACTGAGGGAGGATAAGTTAAGACCATAGCAGAAAAACTAAGAAGTTGATTTTCAAAAGGTTTAGTCTCCTAACATTTGGAGTCAGGGACCTAAATTGGCCCTTTTGAAAATTTACTAGCACTGAGTTCCTATATTTAGACTCCTAGTTTCACTAGGACCTTAAATAAAGTAGCCTAAAAAGTAGGTTGCTGCATGAGTGGAATTAGGGTGAAAATAAAATGTAGGCACTTAGCACTGATTTTCAGCACTTGGCACCTAATTTAGGACCCTCAATCAAGACAAATGAATATTAATCTTAACTTAGGTGCCTAACTTAGAAGCCTAAATTTTAGAGCTCAGCTTTTTTTGAATATTGACCTCTAAATATATTTTTATTTATTTGATTTATATATCACCACTTTCTATAGAGCTACAAAGTGATGTACATGAATTCTTTACTTTACAGTTTACTATGGAGGATGTTTGGAACCTACTCACTCTCATAGGTTCCAAACATCCAATCCATGTGAATTTGGAAGAGATGCTAGAGCAAATTAACAAACTAAATAGTAGCAAATTGCTGAGACTTGATGGCATACACCTCAGGGTTCCAAAGGAACTAAAATGCATAGTTCCAGAATTTGCAGACCTGCTAAGAGTAGTTTGTAACTCATCATTCCGATCTGCCTCTGTACCTGAGAACTAGAGGGTAACCAGTGAAATGCAAATTTTCAAACACAGATACAGTGGTGACCCGGATAACTACAGTGAGCCTGACATTAGTGCTAGGTAAAATAGTGGAAGCTATTGTTAAGAACAAACTTACCAAACATATTGATAAAAATGGTTCATTGGGGAACAGCCAGCATGGATTTAACAAAGGGAGATCGTGCCTTACATATATATTAGAATTCCTTGATGTTGTGAACAAGCATGTGGACAAAGATGAGCCAGTCTATACATTGTATAGACATTTTATGAGAATCCCGAAGAAACTAAAAAAATCATAGAATAGAAGGCAATAACTTATGTGGATAGGTTATTGGTTAAAAGGTAGGAAATAGAGTGTGACTAGAAAAAGGTAAATAGTGGAGAAGCTCAGGGATCTGTATTAGGATTGGAGTTATTTAATTTATTCGTTAATGATGTGGAAAAGGGAGCAGTGACTGAGATGATCAAATTTGCAGATGACACCAAAATATTCAAAGTAGTCAAAACAAAAGCAGGCTGAGAAACTGCGGAAAAGTATTGACAGACTAGGGAACCAGGCATGTAAATGGCAGCTTGATGGCAACTCTTCCATCAACCGATCACTTACTATGCTCCTTAAGTTGATGAAGGGTTGCAAACAGTTTCCATCTACACTTATGTCAAACTTGTCCCCAGGTGCCTGCAGCTCTAGTATGTTCTGTAGGTACCCACGGCTTGTCCAGGGCTGTGGAAGGCAGCTGGGAGAGCTTTCATGTTAGGTGAACCTGCTCCTGTGTTGAACAATACTACACAATTTGGTAGGACTCAACCCCCAAAATATCCCGCTTTGCCAAAGTGTGTATGAACTTTAAAAGCTGTAGTGGGTTCTGAACTACATCTCTAGCTTCACCACCCAGCAGAGTGGTTCAGAGGAGTCATTGTTGGCAGATCAGTAACTGCTCGTAATCATTCTTTGCACATCTGCTGTGGGCAAACACTGTAGCGCAGCAAGCAAACATACATGAAAGGCTCCAGTTATGGCACCTGTGTTTGTTCTTCCTCTATTCATCCTCCTCCATTTCTTCATCTTCACCATTCACTTAGTGGCTGAACTGGCGTAATAAGTGACTTCCTATCTAATGTTGAGCAATTCTTGACAAGGCTGAGTGAACTGGTCCTGTCAGTTTTCAAGGTCTATTTTTAGTAGACCTACAAGTCCAAGTATGTAAAAAGGCAAAACTAGGACTGGGCCAACTTATTCCTTCTGACTTAGTGCTATCTAGGGAACGCTGTGCAGTAGGAACTTGGTTTCCCTATTCACCACAGAAGTCCTTGTGGACAAACAGTGCTCTTTGGGGCAGGGAGACTATAATTATGGGATTTATTATGTGCAGTGCTATTTGCACTGGTGGTGATACGGAAATAAATATTATCGGGGTAGAAAAATCCTGGATGCTAAGGTGCCTAAAGTTTCTCTTGGCATCTGCCACTGGTTCACGAAGAGGAGCCACTGACACTGTTAGCATGGCTCGAGGCAGCGCCCCTCCCCCCTCGCTACCAGGCCAAAGAAGAGGGACAGAGAGGTTTACTGGCTGGAGGTGGGAAAGAGACAGAAGTCTGGAGGACGCGAGGGAGGTGGACAGTCATGCAGAGGACAGCAAAGAAAGCAAAAAAGAGAATAAAACGAAAACAAATCAAAGTAAATAAAATAAAGCAAATAGAAACTAGACTAAACAAACACAAAAAAAGAATATAAAAAGGATTAATTATAAGGAAAAAATAATTTCTTCCCGGCTTCTTTAAAATTGCGATTGGTTCAGAGTTTTCAAAATATTTTCTCCTCCTTAATGTTCCCAGGCCTCTCAATGCTGTGCCGCCCTCGGAGTTGCTTTTCTGGGGATCATTTTTCCCAGGAGTTTGTGTAGTGATGCCTGTGACCAGCACTGCAGATCTCACTTTTGATTCAGCCTAGGTGGGAGCAGAAGCAGAGGTTTACTTCCTTGGTCCCTGAAAGCAAATGGAATCGACTGCACAGAATATTTTATCTTCACTTAACCTTTTGGGGAAAGGACTTTTTATCTAAAGTCCAGGAACAAGTTTTGGAGATGCAAGGTTTGTGATACGTCAGGCTTAATAATGGGAACGTGAATGTTTACACAAAGTGAAGGAATGTTCCTCCTATATACCCATGTTCATTCTAAATTTAGATGATACGGTTTGGACTACAAGGTGGAGCTTGTAACAAGGAAACCTATTCGCCTGGATCAGATGGGCTTTTTCTTTGAGAGATGACCATTTTAGACAGGGTGGTTATTAGGCAGGTCCGTGGCTATCTAGGATGACAAAGGTTCCCGCACATAGCTTGACTGGAATCCACCTTACTCGAAAGCCAAGGTATGCTGGGTGTGATCGCAATCTCTCCTCAAATAAATACTGCTGACGCCCTTCTTAATACTTGCCTTGTACCAAAGAAAGCTTCCTTCTGGAGTTCATAGGGTATAATATATACAGGCAACTCGTCTAGATGTGCCTCAAAGTTCTTTTTAAGCAAACCAGTGGTGCCCATTACAATAGGGTCAATATCTGCATTGTTCTGCCATATTTTCTTGGTCTCCAATTGCATCCAGGGGCGTAGCCAGAACTGACATTTTTATTTGGTGGGGGTACCCCCCAAGATTAGCATGGGTGGACACTGTGGTCAGCCCCTCACCCCAGCTTGCCCCCATCCCTCACCCCATCCTATGTGCGCCTTCACAGCAGTGTCTCCAAAAACCCTTTAAAACCTTCTGGCAACACTCTATCTCCTGTCTCTTCACTATCTCCCTGGCCTGTCTCTGCTGTTTCTCACTGTCTCTCTGTAGTTTCGGCAGTTACTTTATACAAGTGGTTTCTTGCATCACTGCCTCCCCTGCAGTAGGGCAGCCCCAGGCCTTCCCTGAATTTATTTATTACCACTGAAAATTGAAAATGAGAAATTTTAAGACAATGGGACAATGTGATTCCCGGCTGAGAATTAAACATGAAACTTTACAGAAACTGAAACCAATGCGAGTGTGAAATCTACAGCAATGTTAATACTACTACTCTTAGACACATTTAAGTAGCACTGAAAGATGTACGAGGCACTACACAGACACACATGAGTCAGTCCCTGTTCTATAGAGCTTATAGCCTGGCCAAACAAAATAGACAAATAAGGGTTAAAATCTATAAGGCCATGATTGGAGAGAGCCAACAGCATACTCATGGAAGGGTTTTTAGAGCCACTGAGGTAGATCTTAAATAGGTACGCACCTGCGTACTTTTGTTCGCTCAACCAGCGCAAACAAAAGTACGCCGGATTTTATAAGATACGCGCGTATCTTATAAAATCCGGGGTCGGCGCACAAGGCTGCGCAAAATCGGCAGCCTGCGCACGCCAAGCCGCGCAGCCTACCTCTGTTCCCTCTGAGGCCGCTCCGATTTCAGAGCGGCCTCGGAGGGAACTTTCCTTTCGCGTCCCCCCACCTTCCCCTCCCTTCCCCTATCTACCCTACTCCCCAGCCCTATCTAAATCCCCCCCCCCTACCTTTGTTGTGCAAGTTACGCCTGCTTCAAGCAGGCGTAACTTGCGCGCGCCACCTCGGCATCCCCCGGCACAGGCCGCAGTGCTGGGGGACTCGGGCCCGCCCCCTGACCCCGGACACGCCTCTGGACACGCCCCTCCCGCCCCTTTTACGAAGCCCTGGGACTTACGCGCGTCCCGGGGCTTTGCGCGCACCGGCTGCCTATGCAAAATAGGCGTGCGAGTGCCCTGCGCGCGTAAATCCGGCAGGATTTGCTCACGCAGGGCTTTTAAAATCTAGCCCACTTTGAATAGAGCTGTAAGAAATTAGGCCTCTTACCTTCTAGCAATCTGCATAAGAAAAACAGATAGTGGGGTGGATGGATGTGGGACCCTAAGCGAGACAATCTACACTTCAAAGCCAGCTAAAGTTCTCCTCATTTTCAGAGCCCTATTTGCTAATCATTCCTCCCCTAGACACAAAATGGGAGAAAACCTTTAGTCACTAGGTCCCTTAAATAGCTCTACATCAAACCTCCTTATACATAGAAGTTAGAGAAATTGATAAAGTAGCAAAGAAAAAGAGGAATCCCAGCAGGCTGTAATAGACCTGACATTACAGAGCAAACAGAATCTAAGTAGGACCCACAGGATGTTGCTCATTCATATCAGAATTAAACTGCCAAAACATGAGACGTCAGCCTGGTCAAGGACTGAAAGTAGAGTGTGCAGGCCGAGAAAGGGAAAATCTCCAGATTAAACTCGGGACATTATAATGCATCTTTACCAGGCAATAAATAGCAAATGAAACCATAGGAAGATGGCAGGGATTATCAGATGCTTTGCCTGGAACAGCAGAAAACTGATTCAGGAATTAAATCATTTGAGAAACTAAAAGAAGAATTTAGGATAAAAAGGCAGGATTTGTATAAATATTTGCCAGTCTGAGACAGTCCCTGCCTAGGGAGCTTCTAGCTAAGAAAAGTAGACAACAGCCTTGGCCACAATTGGGGAAAATAAAATAGGTTTTACGATCCCAATGGCAGATTCAGAGAGATTTTAGGTGGGTTTAAATGAGGATGGAGAACATTTCGCATAGAGCTACAGAAATTAGGCCCCCTATCCGTCTGACAATCTAGTTAAAGAAAACAGGCCGAGAAGTGGTTGCCAGTTTCCCATTACATGCAAAAGAGAGCTAAGCGGCAGTGTCTGACAGAACCGTTGAGAGGAGAGGAGAAATACTTTTGGTCGGTAACTATGAAATGGGATGCTGCCATGAATATCAGGACAGCTTTTGCTGCTGCTGTTTTTGCATCCTAGGTTGGGTAGCACCGCTGTAGGATCTTTCTACCATTAATGCATATAAAAGACTACATAAAGCTCCAGATCAGATAACACGGTGATGGGAAAAGAAATCCCGTAGGGTAGCATTTCAGCTTGGGGATCCTTTTTCCTAAAGGTGATCATGCACTGTGGTCGCACCGTTCGACACTACAAGGTTGATAGTCAAAGGGTTTTGTTGGGATTTATTTATGCTCATTACTAAGCACAACTGCCTCAGAGATATTATCCCCAACCAACAAAACATCAATAACACTAACTAGGGGGCATATATATATCAACACGTTGATTAACGTTTGTCTGGTAAAGTTTAAACAGTGGAGGTGGCTTTTTCTCTCACCCGCTGAAAGTACACAATACCGTTTTTATTGTATTGATGGCAATTTTAATAAGTCATTCCCGAATTTCATTTTTTTTTCTTTTTACCTTGTTTTAGAATTTTTTTTGCATATTAAGTTTGTGGTGTTGATGCTTTGTTGGAGATTTATTTATGCACATTAGATAGCCCACCCTGTACCAAGAAATGGCCTCAAGGCAGATTACAATCAAATTGTAATCAACAGTTACAGTAACATTAATTGGTCATTTATAGCCAGGAGATATTGTGACCCATCCTTGGCAGCAATGTGTCCAGTTTCCAGACACCAGAGAACCGTACAGACATAATTGATTAGCTGGACAAACCCCCGTTCTTTTTAACCAGGTAAATTTTATCTAAGTCACCAACCGCCTAAAATGTATCAGGATAAATTGGTGGCATTCTGCGAGTGTTCTGGGACAGAGTTAATTTAGTTGGATACGTTATCTGGCTAACGCTGATGTTCAGTGTTAGCCGAATAAGTTATTCAGCAAAATCTGGACATAACTCACAGCAAGATAATGTAGCTGGTTAACTGCCAAAAACAAAATCAAAAACCCCATAAGGTTGCAAGCCTGCAGACCCAATCCTGTAGCCTCCCATCCCCACAAAACACTTTCAAATAAGTGCAGGCTTAGTGCCTTATCCCCCCTCCCCCAAACCCACCACATTACAAAAACACAGCAGCAGAATAGCGCCTTGAGGCTTGCCCTCCCTTCTGATGGTTTTTAGAGAAATCACAGAGCACCCACCCCAGTCATCCACTACTGACCCTCCCAGCCCTAATCTCCCAAACTCCTGTGGAACGCCAGCCGCTCCCGGCTGCTTCTAGTGTTGCGCTGACAGCAACGCTGGAAGCGTATGAGAGTGATGCTGCTGTCGGAGTTCATTTAAAGGTTATTGTAGATGATGAGGTTGCAGGAAATCACTACGACGATCTCGATTAACGTGATGTTAACAGGTGGTACTTTCATTGCTTGTTGTGGCAGATTTTCAGTCATGTTATTACTTTATTTTGTACCACCATGGTAGTTGGCATGCTGTGTGTGTATCCAGTTGCAAGCCATCCCATTGAAATTGGTGGTACTGCCCCATGTCTATCCATGGCTATGAATGGCCGTCAGGACCTGGAACTCTTGACCATATCACAACATTCATCCAGTATGCGTAAATTCCAGTGAAAAGCTGTAAGACTAAACTTGATGGCAGGGTAAATGATTCATAATATGGTGGAGGAAGCAAATTATTGCAGTCTTGGATTTAGTTTGGTGACCTAATTTCATGCTATCATTGTAATAATTGTTCAACCCTGATCTTGTAACTAACTTCCAGCCTGTGTGTTCTGGCACAAGTTATCCAGAGGGGTGCTAGAAAATCAAGACCAAGACAATGACATAAAGTTAGCATCAGGTTTATCTGCTTTTAAATCAGCGCCCTGTGACTTACCAAGCAAGTGACTTTTGCAGTGTCCTGTCAGCCACCTGTGCTGAATGCTCTGCTGAAGAAGCTAGGGCTAGTTCTGGATTTGCATTAGGAGCCATTTTCGGCCATTTTGTTTAGACTAGAATAAACCAGGCAGAACTGGTTCCCGTCTTTATCCTCCTTTTGCATTTTCAGGTTTCCTCTGGTAGAGCAGATCGGTTTAGACTTTGCTCCTGTATATCATTTGTTGACCGTCGGCCTATCTGCTTTTGTTTGTTCCTACCTCCTTCCAGCTCCCTTGGATATTTACCTCTGCCTTGCTTTTGACCTTGCGGTCCCTCTGAATATTTCAGGTGCTATCCATGACTTGCCTGCCGCTATTAAGTTGCAGCTGGAAAAGCTAACGTCTCTTCAGCTTGTGCGTAATATGTTGGAATAATGGTTGTTCAAAGATTTAAGGATGCCTGTTATATTGATAAGTGAGTACAGTGTGCCTATGAGGGTCACATTCCCAGCTGGGAATGTTGCCCTGTAAATTTGGTCAAGTTGTTCCAGTCCTGGTTTTTGAATTCTGTTCTCAGTTTAATGACTTCCTTGAGTACTAGACTGTAGGTCCGATTTACACCTTAACTTGTAAGTATAAAAGGCACAACATGCTAAAGATTAAGACGCCCATTTTCAAATGGTTTGTCTGGCAAAGTTTGGGACAAATTACAGGATCTGAATTTTCCACTGTGCTGACTGCTGTACATTTATCCAGGAAAGGGTCGAGCTGAATAAATCAGAGGGCACTGTGGAGGTGTCCCAGGGTGGGGCTGAGTTACCTGGATAATGGTGATATTCATCGTTAACCAGGTAAGTTATCTGGGGTAAGCTCGGTCACGCAGGAAACCGGTCACGGATTCATCTGTGGATTACGTAATTGGCCGCGTTCTGCTGAATATCCAGGTAAAGTGATCCGGCTAGCTTACCTGCATATTGGCTGTCTGAATATTTATAAGCTGAAAAATTTAGCCAGCTAAGTTGGGGACGTTTCAGAGTGGGATGAAGTTATCGGAATCACTTACCCTGGTAACACCGATAGTCGGAGGGCTGGCCTGAAGTTATCTGGGTAAACTGTTTGCTGAATTTACTATGATTTAATTCACCCGGGTAAGTTTATTTGGGAGTGTTAACCAGACAGCCTGTGGCTGAATATGAACCTCTGGAAATACAGATCCATGCAGGACTGACTCAGGCCGCCTGAGGCCCTGCAACAGGTGCTAAAAGTCCAGATTTATTACCAATGAAATTTACTAAGCTATTGGACAGATGCAAAAGATTTGTCTGTGTGTATTAAAAAAAAAACTAAGTAAAAGTAAGTTCTAAGTAATAATCCTGTTACTTTGATATGTAATCTTCCCCATGCCCCCTCAGAGCACTAAACCACTTGTTGCAGTGGCCGGAACAAGCATAGATCCATGCTGTGAAGCTCAGGGGATCACCAAGAACAAAACCAATTCACGCCACGTGTTGTGTGCCAAAATAAAAATCGTAGTTGACTTATTATCCGCAAGGTTCAGCAAGACAGAAAAATGTAGCACAAATAGTTCCGAAAAATCAAGATAGAAACAATCCAAAAAGTTATCCCTAGCTCTCTTCTCAGGCCACTTGAATAATGGTAGATGGGCAGATCTGCCCCTTAAATCCCTCAAAGTCCCTTTCTTCCTCAAGGCCCAGAGGAAAAGAGAGGACAGTCCTCCTTACTGGCTGTAAACTATCCCAGCCCAATTCTCTCCCTGTAGGCTAGGGGTTTCAGTCTTCCTGGATGACCTTTCCCCCTTGGAAAAGAGAGAGCTCCCCTCTCCTGCCGAAACCAGAGCACAGCCCCAGGCTTCCTGCCAGATGCCTCTGCTTCAGCTCCAAGGCAGTTCTGACTTGTCCTCCTTGATGACTCGTGGAAGCTCCGTTTATGCTGCTAGGGCTCACCCAGCCACTTCAGGGTGGGTGAGCCGTAGCAAACCCTATGGAACTCACTCCCCACTTTTCTCCGCCTTGAACCTTCTTTACTCAACTTCAAAAAAGGCATCAAAACATGGCTCTTCTTGCAGGCCTACCCTGATGCAAATCAAACCTAAACAGCTTTGCTCCCTCCCAATTCTCGTCATGCTCTGTTCCCCTCCACCGATGATGTACCATAGAGAAATGTTGATTATGTAATTTATTGAAATGTTATTAATAAGTTAATACTGTTATTACAGTTCCTACATATGTTTCTCTCACACCTCTGTTCTTCTCGCTCCCTATGCTCTTGTTTTTGCCCGGCCCCCCTCTCTCCCTTTTTCTTGACTGCTCCCTTTTCCCGTTCCCTGTTTTTTGTAATTTTTCCTTTCTCCTCGAGTTGATTGTAAACCGGTATGATGTGTCCTATGAATGTCAGTATATTAAAAGTTCATAAATAAATAAATAAGGGATGGACTGGAGTCTCCTAGCGTTCGTTTTACAATTTAGCACTTCCTGAACTTCCCCTCTCTAGAAGATTTCTGATTCTTCTCTGGTAAGGCCTAGCTAGCTTTACATATACTTACACCCTTAAACTAGCGGTCTGAAATTACTATAAGCAATGAATAAGGCGCTCAGAGGAGTTTGGATGGGATTGGAGGGAGAGATGTATGAAAATGTTTATAAGAAGGAAGGGATTTTAATCTCCTCTACTTTCCATCCACTTGTATTTCTTTTTTTGTAACAGAGGTTGGCCCTCTCAGCATCCGTTGGTGAAACAGGCCATCCCGTGACTTGTGGGAAGACATTGTGGCATGATGTGGCTCAGCGCCACACGGTGCGACCACGCAGTAACTGAAAGCGCTGGGGGTGCCCTCGCTCCTCAGCAGCAGGAGAACGTGGTACCCGTGCTGGCCTATTCCAAAGAGAAGGCCAAATAAGAGTTGTGAAAATTCAAATAACTCTAATATAGAAGTCAAGGGACCCTCATCAATGTCCTAGAGACGCACCAGTATAAAATTTCCTGAAACTAAACTCCCAAGAGCTCCTGCTGTATCTTGGCCTTCAGGAGCTCCTGCTATCTAATTAAAGGGACCGGGCTCCCCGGAGCTCCTCCTGTATAATAAGTACAGGGACCGGGCTTCCCCGGAGCTCCTCCTGTATAATAAGTACAGGGACCGGGCTCCCCGGAGCTCCTGTTGTATAATAAGTACAGGGACCGGGCTTCCCCGGAGCTCCTCCTGTATAATAAGTACAGGGACCGGGCTTCCCCGGAGCTCCTCCTGTATAATAAGTACAGGGACCGGGCTCCCCGGAGCTCCTGCTGTATAATAAGTACAGGGACTGGGCTTCCCCGGAGCTCCTCCTGTATAATAAGTACAGGGACCGGGCTTCCCCGGAGCTCCTCCTGTATAATAAGTACAGGGACCGGGCTCCCCGGAGCTCCTGTTGTATAATAAGTACAGGGACCGGGCTCCCTGGAGCTCCTGTTGTATAATAAGTACAGGGACCGGGCTCCCCGGAGCTCCTGCTGTATAATAAGTACAGGGGACCGGGCTCCCCGGAGCTCCTGCTGTATAATAAGTACAGGGACCGGGCTTTCCCGGAGCTCCTCCTGTATAATAAGTACAGGGACCGGGCTCCCTGGAGCTCCTGTTGTATAATAAGTACAGGGACCGGGCTTTCCCGGAGCTCCTGCTGTATAATAAGTACAGGGACCGGGCTTTCCCGGAGCTCCTCCTGTATAATAAGTACAGGGACCGGGCTCCCTGGAGCTCCTGTTGTATAATAAGTACAGGGACCGGGCTTTCCCGGAGCTCCTGCTGTATAATAAGTACAGGGACCCGGGCTCCCCGGAGCTCCTGCTGTATAATAAGTACAGGGACCGGGCTCCCCGGAGCTCCTGCTGTATAATAAGTACAGGGACCGGGCTCCCCGGAGCTCCTGCTGTATAATAAGTACAGGGACCGGGCTTTCCCGGAGCTCCTGCTGTATAATAAGTACAGGGACCGGGCTCCCCGGAGCTCCTGCTGTATAATAAGTACAGGGACCGGGCTCCCCGGAGCTCCTGCTGTATAATAAGTACAGGGACCGGGCTTTCCCGGAGCTCCTGCTGTATAATAAGTACAGGGACCGGGCTCCCCGGAGCTCCTGCTGTATAATAAGTACAGGGACCGGGCTCCCCGGAGCTCCTGCGGTATAATAAGTACAGGGGACCGGGCTCCCCGGAGCTCCTGCTGTATAATAAGTACAGGGACCGGGCTCCCCGGAGCTCCTGCTGTATAATAAGTACAGGGACCGGGCTCCCCGGAGCTCCTGCTGTATAATAAGTACAGGGGACCGGGCTCCCCGGAGCTCCTGCTGTATAATAAGTACAGGGACCGGGCTCCCCGGAGCTCCTGCTGTATAATAAGTACAGGGACCGGGCTTTCCCGGAGCTCCTGCTGTATAATAAGTACAGGGACCGGGCTCCCCGGAGCTCCTGCGGTATAATAAGTACAGGGACCGGGCTCCCCGGAGCTCCTGCGGTATAATAAGTACAGGGACCGGGCTCCCCGGAGCTCCTGCTGTATAATAAGTACAGGGACCGGGCTCCCCGGAGCTCCTGCGGTATAATAAGTACAGGGACCGGGCTCCCCGGAGCTCCTGCTGTATAATAAGTACAGGGACCGGGCTCCCCGGAGCTCCTCCTGTATAATAAGTATAGGGACCGGGCTCCCGGAGCTCCTCCTGTATAATAAGTACAGGGGCCGGGCTCCCGGAGCTCCTCCTGTATAATAAGTACAGGGACCGGGCTCCCTGGAGCTCCTGCGGTATAATAAGTACAGGGACCGGGCTCCCCTGAGCTCCTGCGGTATAATAAGTACAGGGACCGGGCTCCCCGGAGCTCCTGCGGTATAGTGAATGCCAGGACTAAGCTCTTATGAAATTCCTGCTCTCTTTAAGCTGTGACTTACAGCTGGCGAGAGTTTAAATGCAGCCTGCCAGACCCATGGGTGCCTGGGGCTGAGATAAAGTGCTTCATCTGGGATCAAAGACTGGGGCTGGCAGCACAGAATTTAATTTCTATAGAAATGCAAATTCTGGCAAAGTAAAGTTTGTAAAGAAATGGAACAGAATTTCTGGTGTGCCCTTACTTTATAAAATGAGAGAGAGACTTTTGCAAAATCTACAAAGGTGACTCTTCCTATAGAGAACCTATATCCTTCTCCACGTAGACCGCAGGGGGTTTAGCTAGACGGCGGGGTTTTTTTAAGGAGCCTTTCTTTGGGATTTCTGTGGCCTTCCCTGTGGAAGAGGAATAATGAATGTTTGCTCCTCTGTGGCTCTTCTATTGATAAATGCCCCATCCTTCCATCCTGCTTGGAGGGCCGATTCCATGAATTAAACATTAATTGAGCTATATTGACTGCCAAGATGTAGAAATCTTGAACATGAGGTATAGTGCACAGGGCCTGGGGTGCCAGAGAGCTGCTCTTCCATTGATTATCTCCCTAGGAAGAGAGACTTGTTGACAGAGGCCTGTTATTATGTGAATATATTTTTCTGCTGCAGCATTGCAAGAGAGGTGAAGTCAGTGGTGCTTAGTTCTTCTGATTTGATTGCATTCTCTTATTCCCCTGGTCAGTAAAGGGTTTAAGGTTGCCACCTGTCCCGAGCTGCTGATCCCGGAGAGTACCAGGCCCGTACCCTCTCCTGCCTCGCTGCCGCACTTTACTCTGCACCACCTTATTCTGCTTTTTCTTAACTTAGCATTCACCGGGGGTCCCTAAACTGTAGTCTAGGGGCTGGACCTGGCCCGCCGAGATAGCTTCAGCAGCCCGCCACGTTTTCCAGCCCAGAGGGAGGGGTTTTTTATTTTAGGTGCATGGCGGCAGCAGCAGAAAGGCTTGGCAGGGTTACCCAGGCCCTGAGAGCAAGGAAAGACCTGGCCAGATCCGCCGGCGACGAGCCACTGATGGGGAAAGCCATGTCTTGCCAGCGGGAGAACAGCTGCCTGGCCTGCCGTCTCAGAGAGAAAAAGGCGCTTGCAGTTCTAGCCTTCCTCTAGCAGAGGGCGCTTGCCTCTTCCCCCTGCCTGCTCCGGGCTGTGACACACTCAGTGTGGGAAAGGGGGGGGATCCCCGGTATATGATCCTGCTGAGTACTGGATGGGCTCAGGTTGTGCTGTGTGTGTGCGCGTGTGACTGGGAGTCCCTCGAGCCCTGGGGTGTCTGGGGAGATGAGCGCAGAAGCAGCCGCAGCAGGGAAAGAGCGAGGTGCAGGCTCCAGGCAGAAATGGTGCTAGGGGCTCCCCTGCATGCTCCAGCGGGAGCTGGCTGGACCTGGCAGATAAGGGCGAGTGGTGAGGACTGAGGGGAGAGAGAAAGAGAAAAGGGGAATGAGAGGGGAGGGAAAGGAAGGAGTAAACGGGTGAGTGAGAAGGAAGGGTTGAGGGGTGGGTTGGGACTGGTGTGAGAGTGAAGGGAGTAAATGAGAGAGGATTACAAGCTGGTTAAAAGACAGGAAACAGAGAGTAGGATTAAATGGTCAAATTTCTCAGTGGAAAAGGGTAAACAGTGGAGTGCCTCAGGGATCTGTACTTGGACCCGTGCTTTTCAATATATATATAAAAGATCTGGAAAGGAATATGACGAGTGAGGTTATCAAATTTGCGGATGATACAAAATTATTCAGAGTAGTTAAATCACAAGCAGACTGTGATACATTACAGGAGGACCCTGCAAGACTGGAAGATTGGGCATCCAAATGTCAGATGAAATTTAATGTGGACAAGTGCAAGGTGTAGCATATAGGGAAAAATAACCCTTGCTGTAGTTACACAATGTTAGGTTCCATATTAGGAGCTACCACCCAGGAAAAAGATCTAGGCATCATAGTGGGTAATACTTTAAAATCGTCAGTTCAGTGTGCTGCAGCAGTCAAAAAAGCAAACAATGTTAGGAATTAATAGGAAGGGAATGGTTAATAGAAGGGAAAATGTCATAATGCCTCTATATCGCTCCATGGTGAGACCACACCTTGAATACTGTGTACAATTCTGGTCGCCACATCTCAAAAAAGATATAGTTGCGATGGAGAAGGTACAGAGAAGGGCAACCAAAATGATAAAGGGGATGGAACAGCTCCCCTATGAGGAAAGGCTGAAGAGGTTAGGGCTGTTCAGCTTGGAGAAGAGACGGCTGAGGGGAGATATGATAGAGGTCTTTAAGATCATGAGAGGTCTTGAACGAGTAGATGTGACTCGGTTATTTTCACTTTCGAATAATAGAAGGACTAGGGGGCATTCCATGAAGTTAGCAAGTAGCACATTTAAGACTAATCGGAGAAAATTCTTTTTCACTCAACGCACAATAAAGCTCTGGAATTTGTTGCCAGAGGATGTGGTTAGTGCAGTTAGTGTAGCTGGGTTCAAAAAAGGATTGGATAAGTTCTTGGAGGAGAAATCCATTACCTGCTATTAAGTTCACTTAGGGGCGGATTTTAAAAGGAGCGCGAATAGCCTACTTTTGTTTGCGCTCCAGGCGCAAACAAAAGTACGCTGGATTTTAGTAGATACGCACGGAGCCGCGCGTATCTGCTAAAAACCTGGATCGGCGCGCGCAAGGCTATGGATTTTGTATAGCCGGCGCGCGCCAAGCCGCGCAGCCTACCCCCGTTCACTCCAAGGCCGCTCCGAAATCGGAGCGGCCTCGGAGGGAACTTTCCTTTGCCCTCCCCTCACCTTCCCCTCCCTTCCCCTACCTAACCCACCCGCCCGGCCCTGTCTAAACCCCCCCCTTACCTTTGTCGGGGGATTTACGCCTCCCTCTGGGAGGCGTAAATCCCCGCGCGCTGGGCCGCGACCTGGGGGCGGGTACGGAGGGCGCGGCCACGCCCCCGGACCGCCCCGGGCCGTAGCCACGCCCCCGTACCCGCCCCCAAAACGCTGCCGACACGCCCCCGAAACGCTGCGACGACCGGGCCCGCCCCCGACACGCCCCCCTCGGAGAACCCCGGGACTTACGTGAGTCCCGGGGCTCTGCGCGTGCCAGTAGGCCTATGTAAAATAGGCTCACCGGCGCGCAGGGCCCTGCTCGCCTAAATCCGCCCGGTTTTGGGCGGATTTACGCGAGCAGGGCTCTTAAAATCCGCCCCTTAGAGAATAGCCACTGCCATTAGCAATGGTAACATGGAATGGACTTAGTTTTTGGGTAGTTGCCCGGTTCTTATGGCCTGGATTGGCCACTGTTGGAAACAGGATGCTGGGCTTGATGGACCCTTGGTCTGACCCAGCATGGCATTTTCTTATGTTCTTAGGTGAACGAAGAGAATGAGAGGGAAAAGTGAAGCATGGGGTGCAATGGGAATGGAGGGGAGGGTGAGAATGAAAGGAGTGATTGAGTGGCAAGTGAAGGGTGGGAAGGGAAAGGAGATGGGGGAAGGAAGTGTGAGTGAGAGGAAAAAATGGGGAGTGGGATTAAAGGGAAGGGAATTGAGGGGGGGGGGTGAAAGAGAGAGGTGAGTGAGTGAGACAAAAGGAAGAAATGAGAGGTGAAATGAAGGAAGGAAGGAAAGGGGGTGCATCACAACACACGTGCACCTCCCTCCCTCAGGGGATGGAAGTCAGGGGACAGAGTTTGCGAGGCAAGTGGCAGAGTTGCCAGCTGCTGAGAAATCTGGAAGTATTAATAGCAGGTCTGTCTGTCTGTCCGCCCCCCCCCCCCCTCCCTCCCTCCCAGGAACCCTGCCCGCTCCCTTTCCCAGCATTTCACATCACCCAACGGGCCAGACATGTCCCACGACCCCGACCCTCATGATGATCTGAAATGTCCTAGGTGGTGCTTCCCTTGAAAGGTTTGGGGACCTCTGTGCTACACTCTCAGCCCACTGACCACAACTGAATCCTCTCAGACAGGAAGAGCATTACGGCCCCAGACGTGCACGAAGTTGTACTCCTGTTTCTGTTGGGCCAATCAGAAAATAAAACCATTTCCATGAGTGCAGGGGAAGAAAACAAGGACGGTTTCAGCTCATTCACGCTGACATGGAGTCATCTGGTAAATGCATCTCGGTGTGTCCAGGTTCTCAGGCCTCTGCCTTTACACCAGCACAGTCAGGACTGTTAAACGCAGTGAAGCCATAAAACATGGGCTTTACTGATGTGAGCTGTGCTGTCCTCTTGCGTTCCTCCCTGCTCATTTGCCTCACAGCCCTTCTCATATTGAAGGTGACTAGCAAAGCAACCAATGCCTTTGATTTCCAGTCGAGCTGACTCCACTAAAAATCAGAGCAACCAAAGAACAAGCGCAGTACTAGAGGTCCCCGGAGCACCGAATTTCCGAGGAGTTGAAGGTTTTGGGCATCTGTAGTGCCGGTACTTCACCTGGCGGTCCTGAAGGCCCGCGCCGCACAGCGTATAATACCCACGCTGAAAGGGACACCCCACCCTGAACCACAGTGCGTATCTCTTGCAGTCAGATGAGGTAAGGTCATGATATTCTCTTGCAAGACCCTGTAGGACCTGCCGCTTGAAACTCATCTTGATATCGCACTGGTGACACCCCTCCACCCTTCTTTGCTCTGCTTTCTTCATTTTCTGTCTTCAGGCTTTGAGCCATCTTACCATTCTCCCTTCCTCTCCCTCTGTCCCATTAGACCAGGTCCTGTTTCGTTTCCTTTTTATATTTCAAGGTCCGTATTCAGCTGCCACACGGCTCTGCTGGTTAGCCGGTCACACTGAACTGGCTAACTGATGCTCTGTATTCAGCGGCGCAGGCATTGCCGCCGAACATACCCAGCTATCTTATGTAACCGGCTAACTTTAGGACAGCACTTTGGCCAGATAAATCAGCCGCCTAAGTCTGAATATCGAGTTAGCCCCTTAATTTATCCCGCCCACTCGACTCCTCCCCCATCCACCCATTCCCTGCCTTGTCTTCGCTGGCTAAAAATGTTTCTGGTTTCATTTTCCTTCTTAATAAAAAAAAAAAAATAAATAAAATTTGTTGTTCTTTCTGTCACTTTGTATAGTTTAGCCCACCTTTCTTCCACTTTACCTCCCCGTGTTACAAAGCTGGTATTTTTAATTTTTGGGCAGTTCCTTTCTGCCTTAGCTGTTATCTCAACCCGCACTGTCTAATGATCACCGGTGCTCAGGCGGCCACCTTCCTGGAAGTTTAATGTGTCAACATCAGCATTGGGTTCCATCATCAACATAGGTCATGTAAGGCCTAGGTCGGAAGGATGCCTGGATTTTCCCAGTTTGTGTTTGTGTTTGGTTTTTGGGCATCCCATGGGCGATTTGATTTTGCAGGCACATTATGACATGAATCTGTCTTTTGTGGGTTATTGCTTAGCTTGCTTATTATTGCCTGTGCCGTTTTGCTGCTGTTCATCGTTCCAGTTGACTTTCTCAAGGGCTACCAGGATTTACTGCATTCTTCTGTAAATTCTGACAATTCCTCTTCTAAACTGATAGTATTTGTGCACCCAGGATATATTTCATTCTGTCTTATACTGTCTTCATATAGATGAGGACTTTGCAGTGAGGTATGGGATGCAATTTTTGCAGCAGCTCCATGGGATATTCTTCCGTCCGGATTTCTGTACAACTTTTATGAATGGATCATGGTTCTCAGGTAATGATTTAATGGTTTTAACTGTGATGCCAAGGTGTTCTAAGAAGTCTTTCCGTTTTTTGTTTTTTTTTAAAATATAAAATATTGGCAAAATGGCCCCATTATACTGTAGATGTTACTACAGCTTTGACCTCCATGGAAACTGGTCAGTGATGAGAATGTAGAATAGGCTCTATTACCATTGCATTACTCAGTCCAGTGATGGTGTTGCTTGTGAATATAAGGGCCGGGTTCTATCCCTTTCCAGCAGCAATATTGAAAGGTTTAATTGGCTTTGGATTGTGAATTGGACTCATCTGGATTGCCATGTAAGCAAGTTTCTACTTCTTCTCTGTCTTTATTTGGTTCAGCGTAGCCTCATGGGAACTCTAAGCTCATACGTACGGTGCGGCAGAACCAGAACTGGATCTGCCTCTGGTTATTCACGTAGCTCAGGTGGAAACCCTATGTCAGATCCTTCTCACGGAGCCTTCCCTGGGTGCCATTGGCTCATCCTCTTTTTAGTCTTGCAGCCATCGGCTGATCTGCGGGGCTGGCCACCTGGTACTTGCCAGAGCCTTGGGTTCAAATCCGTCATGTTCCCAGCTATGATGGGTAGATCCCAGCAGCTTATTATGAGAGGGTGGGCGGGAGCCTTGGCTCTGTGTGTCTGGAATAACCCCAGATGTGCTGTGTAATGAAGCTCAAGGGATTTTATGTATCTCCAAGATGAGAATGTCTTTGAGCTTTGCAGGTGCGTGGGTTTAGGGCAGGGGATATGGAATAGGCTCAGGAGTAATTCATCTGTACTGCTCTTGTAGCCTTCTGAGCTCGTATCATGGGTGAAATGACTTTCTACCCTCTTGCCTCCTTTTTTTTTTAAACCCTTTAGAAATCCAGGACAGCAGAAAGCAGCTTCCTGAAAAGTAACTTTCGGGGCTTCTCTCCAGACCTCTCCTGGTAGAGGCCTTTTGTGCTGTCGCTATGGTAACTGTTACAAGGCCTTTCGCACATGCTTCCTGCAGGAGCTGGCATGCAGTGATAAATGTTAACGCTTTGGATGTACATAACGTATAGGCTTCCTCCAACAAAAGCAATGACAACACCACCTTATAACTGTAACGCTTCAGAAGGAAATTTGAAGCCACCTTGGGGGTGCATGATCTGGAATAACTTTTGGCCCACACGGAGGAAGAGGTAGGTATAATTTAGGGTGGCCACTGATACATCCCCAAATACATGGCGACCCCTTGATAAAAGCCGTACCAGACATTACCATATTTATAATACTGCCCTTCCTCTGCCTCCCTTCCTCCCTGGCGTTATAGTCAGTGGTAGTGATGGCAGGCTGGCAGTGTGGCGACACTGTGATAGAGAATAGTAAAGAAGCACTCGGTTACCCACATGGTGTGATGGTGGCGACCCAAAACAGAGGTAGCATGACTGCAACTGGGCTTCCAAGAAGGCACTGGGTGACCTGCATGGAGCGGCAGTTATATAACTCTAAAGAGCAGTGGTACAATAGCATTCAGTTATGGGCATAGAGAGACCAGATTGTTCTGGACAGCAGCCTCACTAATTTTGGCGACTATGGAGATTATTATAAAGCATGGAAGAGGCCTGGGTGTTGGATTACGTATCAGTCTTGTAAGAATGAGGATGAGAAGACCTTTGGTGGCCTACTGGCAAATATAGTGGAGCACCACACTTTTAGCAAATTTTGGGCCTGCTTGGGATGGATATGGAGGGTGGTGGTAGGAAAAGGACTGCGAGATCAGGTAAAAGATGAGATTGGGAGAGTTGGCATTGATGTTGGGTTGCATATAGGAATATATATGCTCATCTACCCAAAGTAGAAGAATCTCAATGAGACAGACTGGATAGGTCAATTTGGTCCTTATCTGCCATCATCTATGTAAGCATGCAACAACCATTCTCTTTGGCGGCTACTCCTCTGACATCCTCCTATGTCCTGATTACAAAGGAAGCATGCACATTGGAGGAAGAAGAAATGGAAGAACTTAAGAGGGGAGATGGAGAGAAATGGGAGGGTATTTTTTAGAGTAGAATCTGTGTTGTGGTGGGAGGGGAGGATGGCGAAGGAATCTGGAAGGAGCAGAAAAGAGGGTAGAGAAAGGAACATGAAAGAAAGAAGGGAAGTGATGCACCACCCCAGCTGCGCCCTTCTTTCACAAGAATAGATCTGCCCATATGGGTAATATAAAAAATTCAGTCACATTTACTTTTTAATGTTTGGCCAGATTGAAAAAACAGGACAGTTGTGGGTCCTGTTCCTGCACAAGCAGAACATAGGGCTATGCTTTAAAAAGCAGGAGTGCCCTGTATAAGGCCGGCCACCTGCCAGGGCTGACTCTAGGCTCACCAGCGTCCTGTGCAAAAAAAAACCTGAAGTGGACGCCTCCGCTTCACTCACGCCACCGCCTGCAGTCTTACTCGTTCCTTCCATCTTCCATCCTCCTCTCCTTACTCTTAAAGGCGAATTTTAAAAGCGTTACGCGCAGAAAATGGACGCGGGCAAGGAGCCACTGCACGCATATTCCATATTTTTAAAAAGCTGCAAGTACTCACGCATAATTCATTTTTTTGTGAGTGAATATATGCGAGTAAAAGGGGGTGGTCTAAGGGCCCGCCAGGGCGGGGCCAATGCATGCCAGCGTAACTTGCTATTTTAAAAGACACGTACATGCTTCCCTTTTCCAACTTACGTATTCTTGCGCCTGCGAATTATCTGGCCTAAGTGATGATAAATGTTTGTTGTGTGGTACTGACTGTGGAGGGCAGGGCTGGCTAAACTGGGGTGGGTGGGGAGGGGGGGAGTTCAGGATTGAAACCCAGGAGGGACTGGGTGAACCTGTGGACTAATTGGTAAAACTGGTAATTTTCTCGACGCACACATGTTATAAAATTGGCTGAGTTACACGTGCAAATTGGGGCTTACGTGAGGCCTAATTTACTTTTCCACATAAATTATATGCGCGCGTATGTCTGAAATAGGTGGGTAAATATGCGCATTCAATGTATTGAAATGCATAGTTTCAATGTATTGTACGCATTTATCTGTGGGTATGCATATATGCGCGCATGTTGTACAGCAAATAGACACCTATTTTATAATCTGAATCTTTTTTTACAACATGCATGTTTTGCATACTGGGATAAAATTGCGTGCGCCGACTGTACACGGGGATATGGGCATGCATGCACATGTTTCCAAGTTATCTTCATTACTTCTATTCCTATCCTCCCACACATTTCATCCCTGTCCCACACCTCCTCTTCCATCCTCCCCTCCTCACTCTTACCTTCCATTCCTGCCTCTCCTCGCTCATCCCTGCTCCCCTTCTTCCATTATTGCTCCCATCTCTTCTTCCATTCTTACCTCCCATTCCTGGCCCCACCGACCGGAGAGTGGCGCCGGGGTCCCAGCACTTCTGAATGCTGCTTTCTCCCTCCGGTATTTCTCTCTTTCTCCTGTGCAGTTCAAACAGTATACTGGGTGGGAGAGAGGAGCAGATTAGCAGAAAATGGCATTTACGAGCACCGGGCCCTCTGCTCTGCTCTTCCATAGCAGCACTTGGCAGCCACTCTTCATAGCCCTGTGGGCCCTGTCGGAAGAGGCGCTGTGCTCTGCTTTGGCCCAAAGGCTGGATTAGGAGAGTGTATTGGGTGTCCCCAGGGCTTGGCGCTATGTGCGACTGCACAGATTGGACACCCCAAAAGCTGGCCCTGCCCATGGCCATCCCAATGGTATTATTACTACACTACTGTTTATTTACAGTGGAAAGAAGTGAGATAGAGGAAGGTAAAACAATTTGGCCAGGATCATAAGGAACTGGGATTTACTGCGTGCTGGATCTGTGCATTAATAAATATCAGCTATTTTTAAGCTTTCTCCAGCGAGTGTATGCTAGGTCACCCTCCTTTAATCCTAACTAATAGGGTCATTCACTAAAGCTTTATCGCGTGCGTTAGGGCCCTAATGCACGCGATATAATGCTAATTAGGGGGAGGGAGGAGTCGGCGGTGTCTCCCTGCTGGCGAAACGTTACCACCGTTATCGTTGCAATAGCGCGCCGAATAGCACCACCTTTCACGGTGGTGCTATTCGGCGCGAAAGCCGAAAGCGAAGGACACTGCGGTGGTGCGAAGGCTGTGGGCTTTCGCAGGCCCACCCGTTTTTGCTGGATTCATCATTCAGCCATCATTCATCATTCATGCCCACTTTGGTTTGGATCTCCATTTGTTTTGAAACAATTGCCCAGCTTCCTCCTGTTACCCTTGGGCTGGCAGAGGGTAGAGGCACCAGCCTGCCAGTGCTGCAGTCACTAGCCAAGGCCCCCCACCTACTCACTCTTGCTTGGCTACCGTACTGGAAAGCTTATATGCTGCTTCCATTCCATTCTTCCGTGCCACGTTTTGCGGGTTCTTCTCCCTGCGAGTTAACCGCTGTCTTCTCTCCTGCTCTTCTTTTCCCAGTTTCCTTTAACCAAGCTGATGCTCTGTATGAGAGTTTTCAGTCCACTTTCTGAGAACGACATGGCCCTCTCCATAACTTCACAAACCTTTTTGTCAGGAGAGATGCCTTTCACCAGAACAATTAAGACGGCCATTAAAACACATTTGCCGTGGAACTGATTACCGGAAGTCTCTGGGTAGGTTGGGCTACTCTGTGCTCAGGGCCTTCTCCCTCCTGCTCTCTCCCCCTCCCGCTATCCAGCCCCGGCCCCGGCCCCGGCACGCTCTTTCCCACTGGGCTGTCAAGAATCGATTGCCAGGATTTAATCCAAAGCCTCAGAATGACAGCGATCTGAAGTAATTACACGCTGCCTAGGCCAGGCAGATTTACAGCATTGCCACTAATCTCAGCGGCATAGGGACCTGGGGAATTAGACAGAAAGTAACAGAGCGAATGCATTTAAAACTTTAGCCTTGAAACCTGGTACGGAGTTTAATATTTGAGTGGCAGGCAGGCTGCGTCTGGGGCGAGGGGCCCGCTTTCTTCTACACATCTCAGACCCTTTGCAGGGTCTGAGATGCACCTTTCGCTGGCTGTAATTTTGCTTAAAGTCTGCCTGTGCTTCCATGGCCTCTTTTGGTAGGTAAAGAAATATTTCTTGTCTGTTTTTTCTTTTTGTAGGGAAAGGAACGGTTGATGGGCGGGGGGGAGGGGGTGGTAGGAACAGACATGGGGAAAAAGTGTCCAGAATAGGCAATTGTTTAACCGAAAAATATTCTAAAAATAAAACTGAAGTGCATATGAGTGCTCATGAGGGTACAAACTGATGATAGCTTTGGAAGGGAAGACTTCCATTTTATCAGCAAGTAAATCTATGTGTGTGCACATACACTGCTGCCTGTCAAGGCTGTGTGATCCTTTGGAGAACTATTTAGAAGATTTGCTGTTTTGTTTCTTTTGGCATCTTAAATTCACTAGGAAAAAAAAAAAAAAGCCCCCCACCGCCCAAACCCTACATTTTTTTCCCTGCGCCTAGCATGCACTTCTGGAGCACCTCTTGCCACCTGTAGGTCTAGAGAGGATAGCGTTGTACTTAACAGTTTTGCTTGGATTTTGATTTAAACAAATCCTAGGAGCTGAGTATTTAAGAGCTAGAGGTGGCCTCCGACCCCCACCCCTTCCACTCTTTTGTGTTACAGCTCAGGCTTTTAGCTCCTTATCCCCCACTCCCCTGGGGTTTAAATCCTGCAGTCAGCGTTATCAAAGCTGCTTTCTCCAGCAGCCTGGTCGGTCCCGTGGTCCCTTTCAGAGAGGGCCTGTGGTGGCGCTGACCCGTGGCACAATGGCAGCCCTGCGAAGGCTGCTGCCTGCATGAGGCTGATAACGGCACCGCTCTGGGCACCGGTCGCTGGGTTGCCACCACATCCTGATCGCTGACAAACCCACAGGCACAGGGGCGGGGGGTGCTCCTCTGTCTGTTGTCACTGTGCTACAGTGGCGTTTGCACTATACCTCCCCCTGCTTTAAGCAGTGCTATCAGGGCAGCGTGCACCAGAAAATGCACTTTCAGCCTTAGTGCAGGGTCTGCCAAATCTGCTCCTTGGGACCCCGTAGAACCCAGGTAACCAAAATATGCCAATCAATCTGCTTCTTAGCCCAAATTCATGCAAACATTGTTCATGAAAATTCATGGTGAATACATCCTGAAAGCCAAAACTGGTTGTGGGTTTTCGAGGCTCAAGCTTGTGAAAGCCTGTTCTAGCGTACATAAATGGATAATATATGGTGGCTCTCTGATGAGGGAGACGGAGAGGGGGCTGTGTATGATGGCTTCCTCAGGAGAGTTGGGTTGGGGAGTAGTAAGGAGAGAAGCTGTGTATGATGGTTTCTCGATAAGAGTCAGAGGGAGCAATATAAAGAGAGAGAGAGAGAGGCTTTGTATGATAATTCTCTGATGAGGACCAGGGTTGGAAACAGCAAAGGGAGTGACCCTGGATGATACTTCCCTGATGAGAGCCCTACAGGAGCAGTAAAGAGAGAGGATGAGCTGCCATCCTGGGGTGGATGGAATGCAGCAAACAGCACAGCAGCGGGGGCTCTGTGTATTATTTGGCAACCCATGTAAAACTGTCATGCCAATAAAGTTATCTGAATCACAGGCAGGAGAGAGAGAGGTGGAACTGGGAAAGAGAGAGGCTGAGAGTCAGGCGGGGAGACAGATTGGGCAGGTTCCCCTCACTGAATTATTTTCTAATACAAAGGATGTCTTGCCAAGCGCTGGCAAAGACCCCTTAATCGGCAACCCACAGCACGTCGGGGAGAGGGAGCCCCCGCTTTTATATACCCTTCCCTCGCTGAATACAGTGACGGCTGAAGGATAAGGCCATGTGACCGGGATAAAACCAGAACGCCTATTATTCGAGAAAAATGTCGAATATGGGTTAAATAAAGAAGCCACAGAGCCAAGAAACAGGCCGGTCACCGTTCTGCAGGATCTCGCTAACTTAAGTTGCCCTCCGTGCGTTTGCCCTCCTAAATTCAAGCAGATCCTCAAGACATGGCTTTTCAAGCAAGTCTACAATTAGTACCCTATTCTTCCCCCCCCCCCCCATGCCTCTCACTCCATCCCCCTGTCTTCGCCCCACCCTCCCCTTCCTCCTTAACTTTCCCTTACCCATGGCCTCTGCCCCATTTCCCTCCCGCTCTAACCAGCTCCCTTTTCTATTCCACTGCATCCCAAAGCCACACACCTACATTTGTAAACATTATTCTAGTGCATTGTTTACCTATGTATATATGTTCCTCAACCATCATATAATCGTCAATTATGCGTTATAGCTCCTCTCCTGTTTTTGGATTCCCGCTAATATTATTACCCTTATTACGTGTTCCATGTAAAGCCTGTTGCTGCATTATTTTCTCTGTAAACCAATAAGATGTTCCCAACGATTGTCGGTATATAAAAAGCTTAAATAAATTGCGGGCATGGCGACCTTTAGTTCTTGGCCTAGGGTGTCACTTTTCCCCATTAGTTTTCCCCATCTCTTTCCTGCTCACAGAATCATAGCCTCTTCTGCTGCCAGGCTTAGAGATGATCTTTACACGTGCCCCGCTTTCTATTTTCGCCGTGCACGTGCTTCGGGAGCGTGGGTAATTGCCTATAATTATGCACAATAGCCCCACTCAATCTCTGATCACTTTCTAAGAAGCTGATATTTTTCTAAGGGTTTGAGAGAGCCAAAAAGAAAAAAAAAGAAAATTGGCACCAGGGGAATGTTGGAACAAGGAAATAAATCAAAAGGCATAATTTGATCAGATGCTTACAGGGTTTAGTCAAAATTACTCCGCTCTGGGCGCATAGTAGTTGCTTGAGGTTTACAAGCCATGTCTGGTTTTGCCATCATTTTCTTAAGGTATTTGTCTCGTGGCCATGCTGCAGAAAAGGTATCAGGGGCGTGGGGGGCGGGAGAAATATTTTCAGTATTTTGTGGTGCGCGTGCACGTGTGTGTGTGTGTGAGAAACTGTGGCTTAAGCGTTTTCCGTGGATACAAATATTTCCCACTCATTCCGGCCACATTAGCTGCCATCCATTCCAAGACTCGCCACTCCCGGCTCCGTGAGGGCTTCTCTGGGGAAAACGAACCCCCCCCCCCCCCCCCCGGCAATGTTGCAGGGATGACTGTATAATGCCTCAGTGCTGTTCTGGAAACTATTCGCTAGTGCAACAAGCCAGGTCTGATCCTAGAACAACTGCATCTAATTATTTTGCCTAGCAGTGTCCTCCCGTTCCTTTGGGCTTGCGGTCCAATCGGATCCAGCCGCCTTTGATTCTGCAGTGTGATGAACCTTTATCTACAATTACTCCCCCACCCCCTGTCCTGTCCTCCTTTTTCTCTCCCCTCTCATTGCTTTCGCTCTCCCCTTCCCTGTTCCTCTCCTCCTTCTCTTTTCTGTTTGCTCTCTCCTTCGTTTCTTGCCTGTTATACCATCTTTCTTATCCACCCCCAACCCATGCTGTGTAAGTTGTGCTGGCAGCATAGAGATTGTGGTTGAGAGGGACGGTGAATATAGAGTGGCCACCTTGTACAGGTAAACGCAACGATGCTGATTTAGTTTTGGTTTGCCCCATTGTTCATACAGAGCAGTGAGCCTTCTGTTCAGAGCCACAGCCCCTTGCATGCAATGGGACAAAACCCAGGCCTGTATGGCTGACTTTAGGGGGTGTGTGGCTTATGGCAGCACAGGGTGCTGTAGCAGCTTGGATGGTGCTATTCCTGCAGTTTGCACAGGGTGCTGCTGGTGCTGAAGCTGGCCCTGCAAAATTGGATCAGCACATATAGTTTGGCATGAGTGAGGTGGTAACTCTAGGCATCAGAAAGTATTTCTCTCTTGTACACCTCCCACAACCCTTTGTTTTAGTGCCTTGCTCCAAAACCTATCAGCCATGGGAAGAGGTGGCAACAGGAGAGAAGCACATCCTTCCTGCCCACCCTCACCAAAGACCCGAATCTTCATCCTGCTGATGCCATGATTTCAGCAGCTGCCACTGTAAGGGGAGATGCAGTGACCTGGCCTTGGAAAGCCTGAGAATTCTGCTACAGACACAGCGTGAGGTCTCTGCACCTGGAGCTTGCAGGTCAAACCCGAGTAAGTACCAGGGGACGAACTCTATCCCTTCCAAGAGCTGTGAACACTTTGGGGTAGATTTTAAAAGGTTTTGCGCGGGTGTACAAGTGCGCGCACGCCTCCCGGCGCGAGAATATATATGTACACCCGATTTTATAACTTGCACGCGCAAGTGATAAAATCAGGGGTTGGTGCGCGTAAGGGGGTGCACGTCGAGCCGCGTAGCCTTCTCCCATTCCCTTCCCCCTAACCTGACCTAACCCCCCCCCCCCCCCCAAAATTTGTTTTACCTTTTGCGCCTGCCGGCCAATTGCCGGCGCACAATCCCCAACACACTGGCAAATGGCTGCTGTGCCAGGAGCCGCCGACCCCATCCACTCCCCGTCCCTTTTTGCAAACCCCGGGCCTTGCACGCATCCCAGGGCTTTTTGAAATAGGCCCGGTGCGCGTAACCTCTTAAAATCCAGACCTTTCTGTACAGTGCCCTCGGCCCCAAGCAACCCAAGGATCAGGAAATGCATGGGTGTTAGGAAATTGTACCCGGGTCACCCGCATGGCAGCACACATCACTGCCAATGAACCAACAAACCAATCCCTTGAAATAATATCTAAAAAGAAAGCCATGTTTAAAAATACTTGGTCTGTGCTCTCTGGGCCCTCTGTACCTGTTTTTAAAGGCAAGTAGAGATAAGATTACAGCAAAGGCATACTTTAAAGATAAATGATGATTTTTTTTCCTCCAAAACTTACATAGTGTTTGGTTATGATCAGAAAGATGTAAATATAGCTCTAGAACATTCATAGTGGATATTCTGAAACCTAGAAATCATTGGTGCTCCAAGCACCAGCAAAGAGCTGATCGAAATAATATATATAATATGGATTTCCAGAAGGCATTTGCCAAAATCCCTTACAACAGACTCCTTGGTAAACTAAAAAGCCATGGGATAGGAGGTGTTCCTTCAGTGTGGATTTGTAACTAGTTAAAAGATAGGAAACAAAGAGTAGGGGTATGCAGAGGAAAAATTGTCAATTTGTTTCAGCTTTCGTTTCATTGGAAACATTTTTTCTTTTTCTATTTTTTAATTTTGTTTGCTTCTTTTCATTTTTAATTTATTAAAATGTATATTCCACACTCCTCACAATAACAAGTTGAGGCAGATTACATAACACAACACTCACAAAATGGTCAACAAGCACACAACAATATAAAAAAAAAAAATGTAGCCTACAGCATATCCTCTACTGCCAGGCAATGTCCAACGGGAGCTCTTCCTTAAGTATAGGCCTGCTTAAATTCATTTTTAGAGCCTTTTTAAATATACTGTAACATTCAGTCATCCAGACTGAGTCTGGTAAACATTCCAGTGAAGTGGACCTGCAGCAGAGAAGGCTCTATCTCTTGTTAAATCTAGTAGTATCAGCTTTATTATAGGAACTTTGAGCAGGCATTTCCTTTCAGATTTATGGTCGAAATTATTTATAAATTCTCAAAACTGAATTGACCCAGCAGTTGGAGTTGTCATAAATCATCCTGTGCATTAACAAAGCTCTGTTATATTGAATCCTCCATTTGATGGTTAGCCAATATAGGGGAGGACAGTATAGAAGTTATGTGAGTGGGCCTAGGAGTTCCCGTCAAAATGTATGCTACAATATTTTGGACAGCTACAGTGGATATAAGGTGCTCGCTGGAAGCCCAAAATATAGGGCATTCAGTTTTGAAAATGGCGCCAGCCCTTTGCCCCTATCATGTGATGGGGCTACTGGTGCCAGTGGGTAGCCCCTGTCACATGATAGGGGAAAGGATCGACACCATTTTTGAAAAATGGAGCTGCTAGGGCTGGGAGCAGAGGGATTGCTTTTGGCCCCCACCAGACCATCAGGGCAAATTTGGTCAGTCTGAGGGAGAGGGTTGGGAGGGGTGGGCAGTTGGAGGGCAGGGGGGCTATTTTTTTTAAACAAAAGGGAGAGATTGGGGCAGTACATGAATGGGTTTTTTTCCCCACAAATATTGCTTTTCTGGGGGAACTTCGGCTGCCTCCAAGGACAGCGGTGGTGGTGGTGGTGGGGAGGGGTCAAGTGTCCATCCGAGTTACGATGTTTGTCAGGAGAACCTGTGTGCACTATTTGCAAATAGTGCAAACATAAATGTTTGTATCGTTTAGTTTAAAAAAACCCAACAACATGAAATGACCTAGACAATGTCTAGGTCATTTCAAAGGAAAGCACATCCCTAACAAAAAGCAGGACTTAATGGTCCGTGAATAGTGGAGTATTGAAGTTGGCCATAGAGGCAAAAACTCATAATAAAAACTTTTTAAAATATATCCAAAGCAAGAAACCTGTGAGGGAGTCGGTTGGACCATTAGGTGACCGAGGGGTTAAAGGGGCTCTTAGGGAAGATAAGACCATTGCAGAAAGACTAAATTAATTCTTTGCTTCTGTTATTATTTAGGAGAGTTGTGGGTGGATGCTTGGACTGGTGGCAGATGACCACGCCCCCAGGGGAAGATCCCGAGAGGGACCACAGGTCAGGCTCAGAGTTAGGAGACAGACACACAACTAGTTCTTTTATTAGACAGTATACTGAACCACCAGAGGTGGCAGTAATGAGCTGGAATGCCCGGCTGGGCTGTAGTCCCTCAGATACTGGAACAGCGATCCCTGGAGGCTGAGCTGTAGAGAAACTGAAATATAGTGAGTAGGCAGGGTATGCAGAGTTCATGGACAGAACCTGATGGTAAGACTCACACAATGTCTCATAGAAGCCCAGGAGCTGGAATGAAGTAGGCCCTCGAGGAGCAAGTACCTGGTTCCAGGGAAAGTTCTGAGAGTGCGATGATAACTCACAGATGTAGTAGGCAGCGATGACTTCCAGGCAGAAGTGAATTCCGAAGAAGTCCGGAATGAGGGCCCTTGAGGAGCGAGTACTGGTTCCAGACTGCAACCTAAAAAGTAAGAGAGAACGAGGCCCCCAAGGAGCGGGTACCCCTGGTTAGTCCGAGGAGGCAGAGTAGCGTAGATAGAACAAATCCTTATCCTTTATCAGTTATCCTTGCTAACTCGAGTTGTTAGCAATCCAGAGACCTTTAAATATCTGAAGCGGATGACGTCATCTCAGGGGGACGCCCCTGAGGTTTGCACCACTTCTGGTACTTGAGGCAGAGCCACGCCACGTGCGCACCCCTAGGCATCAGGTCAACATGGTGGATTGCAGCATCGGGCCGGTCCGGGAATGCTGGACGAGGATGGCCGAAAGACGCCACAGCAGCCAGCCTTCCATCAACCCCAGAGGGAGTCACCAATGCGGTAAGGTGGATGAAGTGGAGATATCGGGCAGCGACGGTCACAACAGCTTCCGTGTTTACTAATGAGGATGTTGGGGAGATAGCAGTTCCGGAGATGGTTTTCAGTGGTGATGAGTCAGACGAACTGAATGAAATCACTGTGAACCTGGAAGATGTAGTAGGCCAGATTGACAAACTAAAGAGTAGCAAATCACCTGGACCGGATGGTATGCATCCTAGGGTACTGAAGGAACTCAAAAATGAAATTTCTGATCTATTAGTTAAAATTTGTAACCTATCACTAAAATCATCCATTGTACCTGAAGACTGGAGGGTGGCCAATGTAACCCCAATATTTAAAAAAGGCTCCAGGGGCGTTAATAAACATGTGGATAAAGGTGAACCGGTAGATGTAGTGTATTTGGATTTTCAGAAGGCGTTTGACAAAGTCCCTCATGAGAGGCTTCTATGAAAACTAAAAAGCCATGGGATAGGAGGCAATGTCCTTTCGTGGATTACAAATTGGTTAAAAGATAGGAAACAGAGAGTAGGATTAAATGGTCAATTTTCTCAGTGGAAAAGGGTAAACAGTGGAGTGCCTCAGGGATATGTACTTGGACCGATGCTTTTCAATATATATATATATATAAATGATCTGGAAAGGAATACGACGAGTGAGGTTATCAAATTTGCGGATGATACAAAATTATTCAGAGTACCGTAGTTAAATCACAAGCAGACTGTGATACATTACAGGAGGACTTTGCAAGACTGGAAGATTGGGCATCCAAATGGCAGATGAAATTTAATGTGGACAAGTGCAAGGTGTTGCATATAGGGAAAAATAACCATTGCTGTAGTTACACAATATTAGATTCCATATTAGAAGCTACCACCCAGGAAAAAGATCTAGGCATCATAGTGGATAATACTTTAAAATCGTCGGCTCAGTGTGCTGCAGCAGTCAAAAAAGCAAACAGAATGTTAGGAATTATTAGGAAGGGAATGGTTAATAGAATGGAAAATGTCATAATGCCTCTATATCGCTCCATGGTGAGACTGAACCTTGAATACTGTGTACAATTCTGGTCGCCACATCTCAAAAAAGATATAGTTGCGATGGAGAAGGTACAGAGAAGGGCAACCAAAATGATAAAGGGGATGGAACCAGCTCCCCTATGAGGAAAGGCTGAAGAGGTTAGGGCTGTTCAGCTTGGAGAAGAGACGGCTGAGGGGGGGGATGTGATAGAGGTCTTTAAGATGTCTTGAACGAGTAGATGTGACTCGGTTATTTACACTTTTGAATAATAGAAGGACTAGGGGGCATTCCATGAAGTTAGCAAGTAGCACATTTAAGACTAATCGGAGAAAATTCTTTTTCACTCAATGCACAATAAAGCTCTGGAATTTGTTGCCAGAGGATGTGGTTAGTGCAGTTAGTGTAGCTGGGTTCAAAAAAGGTTTGGATAAGTTCTTGGAGGAGAAGTCCATTAACGGCAATTAATCAAGTTTACTTAGGGAATAGCCACTACTATTAATTGCATCAGTAGCATGGGATCTTCTTTAGTGTTTGGGTAGTTGCCAGGTTCTTATGGACTGGATTGGCCTCTGTTGGAAACAGGATGCTGGGCTTGATGGACCCTTGGTCTGACCCAGCAAGGCAATTTCTTATGTTCTTATGTAACCCAAGGACCTGTCCTGGGACCAGTGCTGTTCAATTTACTCTTTAAAGGCCCAATTTTAAAAGGGCCGCGTGCGTAAAAACTGGGGGTTACGGGCGTGGCCAGGCCTTGTGCGAGGTGAGCACATTTTAGAAGTGGCCTGGCCACAAGCGTAACCCCTGTTACGGGCAGAAGTGCTGGGCCCTGCAAAAGGGATGGGACAGTGCCATTAGCCTCTGTCCTGGGGAAGCGTGCATCAGCTGCTGGCCGGCACGCAGCGTTTGCTTCTGCTCCTGAGAGAGTAGTAAGTATGAAAATTACTTTTTTTTTTTTTTTAGATAGGTAGGGTTAGTTTAGGGGTCAAAGAGGAGAGGAGAAAAGGGAAGAAGGGTAGGCAGTAGAGATGTGAATCGTGTCCTCGATCGTCTTAACGATCGATTTCAGCTGGGAGGGGGAGGGAATCGTATTGTTGCCGTTTGGGGGGGTAAAATATCGTGAAAAATCGTGAAAAATCGTAAAATCGCAAAACCGGCAGCCGGCAGGAGATCGACTGCAGGAGGTCGTTCAGCGAGGCACCGGAACCCTCGCTGAACGACCTCCTGCAGTCAATCTCCTGCCGGCGCCATTTTCCGTACGGAAAACGATTCACGGCGGGAAATCGCTCCCTGACCCCGCTGGACCTCCAGGAACTTTTGGCCAGCTTGGGGGGGGGCCTCCTGACCCCCACAAGACTTGCCAAAAGTCCAGCGGGGGTCCGGAAGGACCTCCTGCCGTCCAATCGTGTTTGTCTATGGCCGCCGCCATTTTTCGGCGCCATTTTGGAAAATGGCGCCGGCTGAAGACAACAAGATTCAGTAGCAGGAGCCTGTTCCGGACCGCCGCTGAACCCCCAGGTTATTTAAGTCATTGGGGGTGGGGGATTTAATTTAAAGGGTCGGGGGTGGGTTTTAGGGGGTTTTAATGTGCCGGCTCACGATTCTAACGATTTATAACGATAAATCGTTAGAATCTGTATTGTATTGTGTTCCATAACGGTTTAAGACGATATTAAAATTATCAGACGATAATTTTAATCGTCCTAAAACGATTCACATCCCTAGTAGGCAGGGCTAAAGGAAAGTTCCCTCCCAGTCCGCTCCTTAATTGCAGTGGACTGGGAGGGAACTGGGCAGAGGCCTGATTGCATTGCTGCAAGTACTTTCGAAAATCCTCCCCCTGCGTGCGCGAGTCGTGGACCGCCTGCGCATGCGGATATTAAATTCCGACACGCGTGTGCACGCAGACATCATATTTTATAACATACGCCTGCCGACGCGCGCATGTTATAAAATGATCGCATCCGTGTGCGTGCGCCGTGAACCACGACACGCGCGCGCTCATTTAAAAATCTACCTTAAACGAGTGTCGTGATCAGATTTTCAAATGACACAAAAATATTCAGGGTAGTTAAAACACAGGCATGTTATGAGGATCTACGGAAAGACCTTGTGAGACTGGAGAACTTGGCATCTAAATGGCAGGTGAAATTTAATGTAGGCAAGTGCAAGGTGGTGCACAAAGGTAAAAAATAACCCTAATTTTAAATGCACAGCGATGGGTCCTGCATTAGGAGTAACCACCCAGGAAAAAGATCTAGGAGTCATTGTGGGAGTACATTGAAATCCTCAGCTTAGTATGTGGTAACAGCCAAAAACAGCAAACCATGCTAGAAATTATTAGGAAAGGAATGGAGAATAATACAGAGGATATCATAACGCCTCTGTCGTTCCATGGCGCAACCTCATCTTGAGTATTGTGTGCAGTTCTGGTCATCACATCTCAAAAAGGATATAGCAGAATTAGAAAAGGTACAGAGAAGGGCGACCACAACCATAAAGGGGATGGAATGAGTCACCTATGAGGAAAGGCTGAAGAGATGGATGAGGGTGGGGGGATATGACTGAGATTTTATGCAAAGAACACTACTTTAAGCTGTCAGATTGAAAACAAACTGGAGAAGGTATTTTTTCACTCAAGCTTAACACCCAGGCTGTAGAACTTGTTGCCAGAGGCTGTGGTCAAGTCAACTAAAGCAGGTGAGTTTAAAAAGGATCTTGACAAGTTCACGGAAGAAATGCCAATAAATAGTTATTAAGCGGGTGGGTCGGGGCGACCCATCACTTGACGTGGAGAATGAGCAGCAAGAAACGGAATCTACTTTTAGGGCTTGGCCACTGGTGGAGATAAGATGCTGCGCTCCATGGCCCTTTGCACTGATCCAGTATGGTGGTGGTTACATTCTTCAAGTGAATCAGTAAAACTGTATTGTACGTATGTCCGTTGGGTGTGGAGTGCTGAAGCGTACAGCGTTATCTTCCTGGGTGATATAAATAACTGTTCTTCCCATTCAGCTCTCATGAGAGACCCCCTCGCCTTATTCCTTTCTGTCTCTCATGAGAGGGGCATCCTGAAAGATCTTCAGTCTCTCTCTGGGTGTCTCACACATCCCCCCCCCCCCACACACACAGAAGGATCAAGTACAATAAGCTTCTGCCTGCAGCCAGGAGGGTTGGGATGGCACTGAGTGATTTATGTCCAGCGCTGCTCTTTAATCTGCCACCAGTCAGGCCCAGGCAGCCTAGGCAATTGCCTAGGCTGCCAGATTTCAAAATCAGCAAATATTCCGGCCAGAGCAGAGCCTGCTTCCTCTTGCTTTTGGGCTATGCATCCGGGCCAAGTGAAAGAGATACTGCCCTGGTGCTCTGGCCCCTGCTTTTCCCCCCCCCCTCATCGCTCTTTGATCTCCCACCACACTTCCCTCCCCTCTGTTCTCCAGTCCATTCCCCCCCCCCCCCCAATACTCACTGCTCTATAATCACCAAAATCTTAAATAGGGCCTTGCCACCAGTTGGCATCATAAAGCTGTAATCCTTCTCCTGGGAGGCTATGAGAGCAATACTTTAGCAGCACTTTGAAGAGCAGCAGCAGTAGTTGCCAGTATGAGGAGGAGAAGCCTGTGCTGGGAATGCAACCCAAGTCTCGCTCTTGGCAGTGCACAGAGTGTGCTGGGCTGCTGGGAAGACCAAGTTAATGTTCTCACTTGAAGGCATCTTGGATGTTCATCTGCGGGTACACAGCAGCAGTAGTAGGTGCCCTGCTGCGAAGGAGGGTCAGAGCACCACCAGGGAAAGGAAGGCACACGCCAGATCCACAAATAACTAAAAGCCCATTTACTGGCTGGTTTGGTGAGTCATTGGCAAATGCTGGACACTGCCGTGTAAGGGACCTGGGTTCAATTCCCAGGTCTGGTCTTTCACTTTCTGGGCTGTGCACTGGTGACACCTAGTGGCCAGAGTCCATATTAGCTGGTTTCTAGAAGGAACCATGGTCTGTTGCCCTGGCCAAGAGCTGTCAAGGCAATGGCTGGGCAGAGTTGGGAGGAGGATATAAAGCTAACCCACGGGTAGTTACAAATGAAGGCTTATGGCTCTTCTGTTTCCAGGGAGTCACCTTCTTAGCCTTGGAGAGCATGGAGTAGCTCAGCCAAAGTGAGGGAAGAGTCTCTCCTGGATCGTGGGCTCGAGGAGGCAAAATCTGTAGGGCCGAACTGGGCCAAGAACACACAATCAAACATCCAACGTCCACTGCAAAAGTGTGCTCCAAACAAAAAAAAAAGATAATTTATTTTAACAAAGTTCTTCGATCAGTCCAAAAGAGCCAACAGTTAAACATAAGGGAAAACGCAGACGTCTCATATCCTGTTCTTAGTGAGTCAAAAGGAGAAATCGCAGGTCACTCAGTACGTCCCTCTTCAGACTACACTAGGCCCGAACTTCTCTCTCTTCACACAATTACTTAATGTCCCGTTTATTACTTACAGCATTTGTTTGGATGGCTCCTTCTTCTGTAGTTGGAATGCGGTCTCCCAGCCCTGCTCAGAGACTCCACCTAGACACAGGCGTCCTTCGCATCCTTCTAGCTCTCCTCACAGTTCCTTTTACGCGGTAAACTCCAAAATTAGGCCCTTTAGTTTTCTCTCTGCGTTTCCCAGGGGGGAGTATCTCTGCCTAGCTCCTGCTTCTCCCGCCCTGTATCCCCTGGAGAGGGTTTTACAGCTACGTCTTCCCTCTTGCTCTGTGACTCCGGAGAAGCCCCAGCTCAAATCGGACCAGACGGTCTGTACAAAACTGTTTCATATTCCCCTCTGACCAAAAGATGACCTTTCCAGATTCACTGGAACCTTCTCAAGTCAACTTAACACAATCCTTAGGAGGAAACCACCACCTTCACGTAATACCTCCTCTAAATAATAAACTCTGCCTATTCTCTGAGGCACACAGGTACCACAAAAGAATAGGGCCAAAAATATATATGTTTTTATCACACTATAGCGCTGATCATGTACATATGTCAGCAGCACATGGGCAACTCCTCCACACACACTATGGTCTGCTTTTTTTTTTTTTTTTAATCTAACATTTGTTTGTATATTTCAGAGTGATGCATAAATTAGGGGAGTTTTCCAGCATAGCTGACATTTTTGGTCAGCTCTTTTGTGTTGCTTGTTTAAATCCTGCAGTAATTGAGAGGGGAAACAAATCTTTTGGAAGCTATTAAAAAAAAAACAAAAAAAACCCCTCACATCCTAAGTCCCCCGGCCCTGGCACTAGATTGGTTGTCTGGTTGAAAAATGTACTTGTCCTTTAATCCAAACATCATTTTATGTAGATAGTAAACATGATTTCTGCCCCCTAGTCAGATCTGAGCAAAGGCTCGTAAATTCTTCTCTTCATTCTGGTATCCCTAGCACTGCATGAGTAGTCAGCAGCAAGCCAAGATTAAACAGCAGATCTTGAAGGAATTGGCCACATTGAAATGGAAAACAGAGCTTAATCAGGAACCTAAGGGCTTAGCTGAAATATTACAGCACCTTTGTTTTTCTGTTTTATTTTTTGTTGCATAATAATGCATACTTTTTATAGTACTATTGGATATACTTCATGCTGTACAATGCTGATAAGTATTCAGGAATGATAAGTCCTGGCCGCAAAGAGCTTAGAGTCTTGGTGGATTCCTGAGGCCACAGCAATAGGGTAACTTGCTCAAGATTGCAAGGAATGGCAAGGGGGAGACACTTTTCTAATGGATAGGGCAAGTGAATTGCGTCTTTTGATGAGAATTCTGTTTCTCTGTCTGTCCTTCTGCCATTTCGTTCCTCCTACCTCTATTAGTTATATCTTTTCTATCTGTATATCTGAAGCAGTGTTTTGAGAAACAGGCAGTCTTTCCAGAACATAGTCCAGGATTTATCTTGTAATTCTAATTCCCTCACCACAGATTCTGTATATCTGGTATTTACCTTTTATGTTCTCATAATTGTTAGTCATGTGATGTGTTAGTGTGAGAACTCTGAGTTCATTAAATACATCCTTAGCCAGAGTTGGTTAGATTCTTTTGATATTCTTTTTATGATTGTTAATATTGTATATTGCTTTTGTTTTGAATTTTATGCTGCTGGTAATATTTTGTGATTATATTTGTTTTATGATATTTTTATGATTAACATTATACATTGCTTAGTCTATGGTGCATAAGCAATTCACATACTTCCTTCAGTTTTCTCATTCAGGTCTTCAATGCAAATGCACCTCAGCTTACCATAAACATCTAGATGGCAAACTGATCTCTATTTATCCGCTAATATCTCATTTCATGAAATGTATATGCCAGGTCAAGCCCCTGGTACAAAAGCATTTTGTTCCATGGGACCTGAGTGTGGTCCTTTCCTAACCAATGAAGCCTTCTTTTGAACCACTGAAGTCAGCTTCTCTAAAGTACTTGCCATGGAAAGTGGTGGGCCTCATCACAGTGCTTTCATCTAGAAGAGTCAGCTAACTCCAAGCTGTCATCCACTATCTTCCATACATGCAATTCTTCCACAACAGGGTGGTTCTTTGTACCCACCCAAAGTTTCTGCTAAAGGTAGTCTTGACGTTCCATATCAATCAAGCCATTGTATTGCCTACTTTCTTTCCAGCACACGAAAGTGAAAAAGCACTACATACTCTGGACTGCAAAAGGGCTTGGCATATTACAAGAAACAAACATCTGCATCGTAAAACCTCCCAACTATTCACCTCATACGATCCCAAAAGACTAAGGAGTAGCAGTCGCCAAGTGTACCTTGTCTAACTGATTAACTGAGTGCATTCACCACTACGATTCCTTAGCAGGACTGCAAGTCACAGACTCTGTGAAGGTTCATCAGGTGAGAGCTTCTGTTGCTCATCTTTGAGAAGTACCTATAGAAGATATCTGCAAAGCTGCAACTTAGTCTTCCATTCATATCTTTATATCCCATTACTATCTTGATAACCTCTCAAAGACAGACAATAAATTTGGACAATCAGTTTGTGAAGTCTGTTATCAGTGTAGTTCACTCTTCCTTGGTTTGGTCCGGGTTGCTTACTAAGTAAACACTTGACTGAAACCCTCAGCTTGGGAATTCATCCTGCTTATCAATGGAAATAGCAAGTTTGCTTACTGTAAACCGGTGTTTTCTGTAGAAAGCAGGATGAATTAGTCATGGAATACCTGGCTGTCTCCGTTGAGTGTCGATTACATAGCTAGATTAGCTCTGGTATTAACCAAGGAGTCTCATGAGGCAATGCCCATGAGGGAACTCATGTATATGCTGAGTAAAGCTCAAAGCTGTATTAGCTTGGAGAGATGAGTCTGTTCGTTCTGCCAGTGGATGACGTCACCCCATGTAATGATTAATTCATCCTGCTATCTTCAGAAAACACTGTTTACAGTAAGCAAACTTGCTGCTCAGAGCAGTGATGTTGGGTCTGCTGATAGACTTATTCAGTAGATCTCTGGAAATGGCATAGTGCCACAAGAGGGAGCATGACGCACCAATTTAGGAAGCCTATCCCATGCATACGGT